>NC_057809.1:534136387-534214720 GCF_018294505.1 Triticum aestivum | reverse complement strand
TTACTTTTGACAAAATAGCTAATTGCAAACATAGAGAATAATAGGCTGATATATTATAGAAGCTCCAACACATAAAAATAAAGGGAGAAAACACAAGCATGCATATTGGATGACGAGCTTCAGTGGATATTTCAAGCTGTCCCTATGCTTTACTGCATGTTCAGCGCATTTTTCAAGCGCATTTTGCAGGTGTCCCTATGCTTTACTGCATGTTCAGCGCATTTTTCAAGCTTCAGTGGATGACGAGCCAGCGAAGGAAGAAGCTGTACAATATGATTTTTAATGTATTTTTTTACAGTTTGTTTTGTGTCTTGTTTGTCCTTCGGTGGTTTTGTCTACTGTTTTCCTTAATAAATAGTATTGAATACGAGATGTCCTTTCGATGTCTTTTCTCACACAAAAGAATAAAAGAAATTGCGCCTTGCACCCTTTCTTCCACGACTTGCAAAGGCCCGCCGAGATCCATGGCTTGGCACATGGACTTCGTCCAGTCACATTTGAGATTTACACATCATATGGGTCAATGTCTTTGACCAAAAGATATTAGTAATCAATTGATTTCATGTTGTATCCAGAGGAAACAGATGTACATTGAAACCTGGTCGATCGAGACTTCTTCCTTTGTGAGAACGGAGCGTAGCTCAGTTAGCAAGGCACGGGAGTTCGCAGCCAGCCCACTAGGGTTCGAGTCTTGGCTCGGACGCTTGGTGCTCACAAAGTTTTCTTTTGTATAAAAAAATGCTAACAAGCTAGTCTAGTGTGGGTTGGTCTTTTTTTTTTTAAACTCCTCCCTTCGTTTCCGTCGGGTGCCCTCCATCTCCAGCGACTATTCCCTGCGAGACAAGAGGAACCCCCTATCTACGTTCACAATGCAGCAGTTTCATTGTCTTAGAGGTCACATTTGACTCGGAGTCTCGGAGGCATCATACATGAGCCACAAGTCAGCGGAAGGTATGAGTTAATCAATTGATTTCCTGTTGCCCTCCTAATAATACTACTAGTAGCATGCATCCATAGCCGCCGGGCATATCATACTCACTAACCGAAGAACGCCATTAACTACTTCCAGAGGACCAGGCCCAGTCCCATGGAGGAAAGTCAATGCCAAGAATGGCAATGGAGCCGTGTCAAACGTCGATTGCCGGACCATGACGGAAGTCCCACAGTACGCTTCCGCTCTTGCAAAACGCCAATTTCCGGTGCGCTGGCGGGCGCCGCAAAGGTATACTGGACCTCTTCAATCATCGTTATCTCCCCGTGCAAAGCAGTCTTGACGGGCTACGGAGCACAATGCTACAACCAAATGCGGTACGTAGCAGTACTATATATATACAGGCAGAACTCCATCGTGGAAACATACTAGGCAAGAAAGGGAAAGAGAAATAGACAGCGGAAAGTTGCCTCCGTCGTGGAAACCGGCTAGGGGTGAGAGAGTTCAGTTTTGGCAACCAGCATCAGCATGGGAAGTGTTCCGGCAGCCACCCCCAGCGTGCGCGAGATCTGTCGCGCGCAGCGCGCCGACGGGCCGGCGGCCGTGCTCGCCATCGGCACGGCCAACCCGGCGCACTGCGTGCCCCAGGACGAGTTCCCCGACTTCTACTTCCGCGCCACCAACAGCGACCACCTCACCGCCCTCAAGGGCAAGTTCAAGAGAGTCTGTAAGCGCGCATGCTGCAAGCTCCAGCCCAGCTTTCTTGGTCATCTTCCATCTAGGACGTACGTGTTTGATCGGTCCATTAGCTAACTGTTTGTTTGGTTGGCATGTGTCGAGCACAGTTCAGAAGCTAGGCGTTGAGAGACGCTACCTCCACCACACGGAGGAGCTGCTCCGCGCCCACCCGGAGTTCCTCGACGACGAGGCGGCGTCCCTGGACGCCCGGCTGGACATCGTCGCCACCGCCGTCCCGGAGCTGGCCGCGGAGGCCTCTAAGAAGGCCATCGCCGAGTGGGGCCGGCCGGCCGCCGACATCACCCACCTCGTTGTCACCACGAACTCCGGCGCCCACATCCCGGGCGTCGACTTCCGCCTCATCGCGCTCCTCGGGCTCCGCCCCTCCGTGCGCCGCACCATGCTCTACCTCAACGGCTGCTTCGCCGGCTCCGCCGCGCTGCGCCTCGCCAAGGACCTCGCCGAGAACAACCGCGGCGCGCGCGTCCTCGTGGTCTGCGCCGAGCTCACCCTCATGCTGTTCAACGGGCCCAAGGAGGGCTCCTTCGAGAGGCTCATCCACCAGGGGCTCTTCGGCGACGGCGCGGGCGCCGTCGTCGTCGGCGCCGACCCGCTGAGCCCCGTCGAGCACGCCCTGTTCGAGATGGTGTCCGCCGCGCAGACGGTTATCCCGGACTCCGGCGACGCCATCACCATGCACATCACCAAGGGCGGGTTCGGCGGCAACATCTCCACGAGGGAGGTCCCGGTGTTCATCGGCGACAACGTCGAGCGGTGCCTCCACGACTCGCTGGAGCCGCTCGGCGTCGGCGCGAAATGGAACGACCTCTTCTGGGCGGTGCACCCCGGGTCGTCTGCCATACTGGACCGCATTGACACCGTGCTCCAGCTCGAGCCGGAGAAGCTGGCGGCGAGCCGCCGGGTGCTAAGCGACTACGGCAACATGTTCGGCGTGACGATTATATTTGTCCTCGACGAGCTGCGCCGGAGGCTTAGGGAGCAGGAAGGGGTCGGCGGCGCGCCGGAGTGGGGTGTGGTGATGACCTTCGGGCCGGGGCTCACCGTGGAGACGATGGTGTTGCACGCCACAGGGCACATGCATGCGTCCCCATGAAGAGGAATTGTCACTGGATTAACATGTCAATTCGTTGTATCAGTTGCACTTATTTGGCATTGTTTGAAGTCGTTTACCAAAACCATCCTTACTTGAATGTGTGCGTAATAATAAAGTCAAAGTTCAATAGTTTCAGGATCTGTACAGTTTGGACTCTTTTTGGAAAAAATCACCATACGTTGATTAAGAAACGATGATACTATCATCCGTGACAAAATTCTTCATGACGGAACAGCCCCAACAAGCACTCTAGTCTAGAAACTAAATCATGTTTAGCAATCTCATGGGCCACTCTATTGCCGGCACGATCCACCTTTGCGATGCTACATTGGGGAATAGGGGGTCAATTTGTTAGATCAATTACACTTGATATTTGACATTGTCGTTCAGGTGAAATTGTTTAGCAAAACCAACCTTGATTGTGTGCTTGATAAAGTCAAAGTTCAAGAGTCTCGTGATTTATCATTTTCACATTTTTTTAATATAATACAATCTTGATCGTTGTATTGCAACATTTTTAACTCTTCCGCGGTTGCTTCACGATCCGGCTCTTTTTCGTCCTTAAAGAATTCACCTTGCAAACCACACGAACAACGACCCAAACGCCGGGTCATGACCAAGAATATGCATTTTTATTTTATGTTTCCAACTAGCAAAGTTTCTAACATCAACATATGGTCTTCTACGACGGTAATTTCCCTCACCAGACACCATGCTCTCTTTGGTGGTTAAACCAATGCAATGGAGACCAATGCTCCGATACCACTTGTAAGATCGCGGGTAGGTCTAGAGGGGCGTGATTAGATTACTTGACCAAATAAAACTTAACATTTTTCCAATTTTAGTTCTTGACACGTTTTAGCAATTCACACAAGTTAAGCAACACCCTACACATGCAAGTCTAGATAGTGGGCAACGGAAAGTAAAGACTTTGCACATGAACATAAAGAAGGGGATCGGAGAAATCAAACGCAATAAAGACACGGTAATTTTTGGCGTGGTTCGGATAGGTGGTGCTATCGTACACCCATGTTGATGAAGAATTCAACCCACAGAGGGTCACGACTACACAAGTTCACGGAGGGATCCACCCACAAAGGAACGAAGAAGCAACCTTATCTATGCCGTCATAACTTACGTCCATGAAGGACTAGACTCACTCGGGGGTAGATCTTCACAAAGTAGTCAATCTCCTTGCCCTTACAAACTCTTGGTTCAACTCCACATGATTTGGAGGCTCCTAAGTGGCACCTAACCAATCTAGGAGACACCACTCTCCAAAAGCTAATAGATGTTGTTGTTGATGATGAATTCCTTGCTCTTGTGCTTCAAAACATAGTCTCCTTAACACTCAATCACTCTGTCACAGATTTGGCATGGTGATGAGAGAAAGATTGGAGTGAAAAGCGACTCAACGGTGCTAGAAATCAAGGATCAAATGGTTCGGGTGGAATCCCTTGATATCAACACAAGTGTAGGTGGTTCTATTAGAAAATGGATATGGGAAGTGGTGGCTTCGTCCTGGTTGCACTCTCTGAGAGTAAGTGGTGTGGGTGGGGTATATATAGCCTTCGCCAAAAATCTAACTGCTACACACCTTTATGCACAACTCGGAGGGACCGAATGTAAAATTCGGTGAGACCGATTAGTGCGAAAGGTTTGAATTTCGAATGTTTCGGTGGGACCAGATGAATCCAGTCGGTGGGACCGATTTGAGATGACCTAAGAACTATTAGCGTTTCGGTAATTCCGATCGGTTTCACTTGGTAATTCCGAAATGAAGTCGATGGGTTATAGAAAGTTTGCTAGTGCACTTCGGTGGGACCGAATGCCATCTCAGTGAGACCGACTTTCTAGGGTTTACGCAATGACTCTGTCAAGTGTATCTCGGTCGATCCAGATGAATGTGTATCGGTGTGACCGAGATGAACTTTAGGGTTTTGGACATATTGGAATGTGAGGGTGTGGTTGAGGGTTATGGGGCAATATCTTCAAGCACTTGAGCAAATTACTCATGATCAAAACCCCATCCCCTTCTAATAGTATTGGCTTTCCTATGGACTCAATGTGATCTTTGATCATGCAACCAAAAATGTAAGGTCTTGAAACTTTTGCCAATGCATATCCTTTGCATTTTGAGGGGTCAATATTCACATGTTCTTGTCATACCTACATTGAACTTTCCTGAAATAATCCTTCAATAGGTATTAGTTCAATGATGTGCATGTTGTGATTAATTACCAAAACCACCCAGGGATTAGTTGCACTTTTGGACCTGCCTACCACGGTTGGAGCGGACATGAGCTACTATTTACAACATCTTATTGACAGATTTTGTCAACGGCTTAAAGGGTGGAAGAAAAAAGTTCTCTCTATGCAAGGTAAGGAGATTTTGTTTAAATATGTAGCACAAGAACCACTTACTATGCTATGTCAATTTTCAAATTGCCAAAGGGAATATGTAAATCAATTACTGATAAAATTTTGGGCTTCTGGTGTGAAGATGGGGAAGAGAAAAGATGCACTGGTTTGCAAGGTGAAAGATGTGTGTACCAAAGAAGATGAGGGCTTGGGGTTCAGAGACCTACACAATATTACCTTGCTATGTTAGCAAAACAGTGTTGGCGACTACTCGAAAGTCCATAATCTCTCTGTGCACGAGTGTTGAGTGCAAAACGTTGCCTTATACGTCTCCAACGTATCTATAATTTTTGATTGTTCCATGCTATTATATTATCTATTTTGGATGTTAATAGACTTTATTTTACACTTTTATATTATTTTTGGGACTAACCTATTAACCCAAGGCCTAATGCAAATTGCTGTTTTTTTTGCCTATTTCAGTGTTCCGCAGAAAAGGAATATCAAACGGAGTCCAAACGGAATGAAACCTTCGAGAGCGTGATTTTTGGAACAAACGTGATCCAGAGGACTTGGAGTGGATGTCAAGCAACCAACGAGGTGCCCACGAGGCAGGAGGGCGCGCCTACCCCCCTGGGCGTGCCCTCCCCCCTCGTGAGCCCCTCATGGCTCAACCAACCTACTTCTTCCTCCTATATATGTTCACATACCCCGAAAACATTCAGGAGCACCACGAAACCCTATTTCCACCGCTACAACCTTCTGTACCCAAGAGATCCCATCTTGGGGCCTTTTCCGGAGCTCCGCCGGAGGGGGCATTGATCACGGAGGGCCTCTACATCAACTCCATGGCCCCTCCGATGATGTGTGAGTAGTTTACTTCAGACCTTCTGGTCCATAGTTATTAGCTAGATGGATTCTTCTCTCTCTTTGGATCTCAATACAAAGTTCTCCTTGATTCTCTTGGAGATCTATTCGATATAATCTTCTTTTGCGGTGTGTTTGTCGAGATCCGATGAATTGTGGGTTTATGATCAAGATTATCTATGAACAATATTTGAATCTTCTCTAAATTCTTTATGTATGATTGGTTATCTTTGCAAGTCTCTTCGAATTATCAGTTTGGTTTGGCCTACTAGATTGATCTTTCTTGCAATGAGAGAAGTGCTTAGCTTTGGGTTCAATCTTGCAGTGCTCGATCCCAGTGACAGTAGGGGAAACGACACGTATTGTATTGTTGCCATCGAGGATAAAAAGATGGGGTTTATATCATATTGCATGAGTTTATCCCTCTACATCATGTCATCTTGCTTAAAGCGTTACTCCATTCTTATGAACTTAATACTCTAGATGCATGCTGGATAGCGGTCGATGTGTGAAGTAATAGTAGTAGATGCAGGCAGGAGTCAGTCTACTCGTCACGGACGTGATGCCTATATACATGATCATACCTAGATATTCTCATAACTATACTCGATTCTATCAATTGCTCGACAGTAATTTGTCCACCCACCATAATACTTATGCTATCTTGAGAGAAGCCACTAGTGAAACCTACGGCCCCTGGGTCTATTTTCCATCATACAAGTTTCCAATCTATTTTATTTTGCAATCTTTACTTTCAATTTATATCATAAAAATACCAAAAATATTTATCTTATTATTATTATCTTTATCACATCTCACTCTTGCAAGTGGCCATGAAGGGATTGACAACCCCTTTATCGCATTGGTTGCGAGGTTCTTATTTGTTTGTGTAGGTATGAGGTGACTCGCACGTGGTCTCCTACTTGATTGATACCTTGGTTCTCAAAAACTAAGGGAAATACTTACGCTGCTTTGCTGCATCACCCTTTCCTCTTCAAGGGAAAACCAACGCATGCTCAAGAGGTAGCAAGAAGGATTTCTGGCGCCGTTGCCGGGGAGATCTACGCCAAGTCAAGATATACTAAGTACCCATCACAACTCTTATCCTTCGCATTACATTATTTGCCATTTTCCTCACGTTTTCCTCTCCCCCACTTCACCCTTGCCATTTTATTCGCCCTCTTTTCCTTTCACCCTCTCTTTCCGTTTGCTTTTTCTTAGCTTGTTTGCTTGTGTGTTGGATTGCTTGCTTGTCACGATGGCTCAAGATAATACTAAATTGTGTGATTTTGCCAATACCAACAATAATGATTTTATTATCACTCCGATTGCTCCTCTTACCGATGCTGAATCTTGTGAAATTAATACTGCTTTGCTGAATCTTGTCATGAAAGATCCCTTTTCTGGCCTTCCTAGTGAAGATGCCGCTACCCATCTAAACAACTTTGTTGATTTGTGTGATATGCAAAAGAAAAAAGATGTGGATAATGATATTGTTAAACTTAAGTTATTTTCGTTTTCGCTTAGAGATCGTGCTAAAGCTTGGTTTTCATCTTTGCCTAAAATAGTATTGATTCATTGAATAAGTGCAAAGATGCTCTTATCTCTAAGTATTTTCCTACCGCTAAGATCATCTCTCTTAGAGATGATATTATGAATTTTAAGCAACTTGATCATGAGCTGTTGCACAATCTTGGGAGATGATGAAATTAATGATACGCAATTGCCCTACACATGGTTTGAATTTATGGATGATTATACAAAAAATTTATGCCGGATTGAATTTTGCTTCCAGAAATCTTTTAGATTCGGCCGCGGGAGGCACTTTTATGAAAATCACTTTAGGAGAAGCTACCAAACTCCTAGATAATATTATGGTTAATTATTCTCAATGGCACACTGAAAGATCTTCTAGTAAAAGGGTGCATGCAATTGAAGAGATTAATGTTTTGAGTGGAAAGATGGATGAACTTATCAAATTGTTTGCTAATAAGAATACTCCTACTGATACCAATGATATGCCTTTGTCTACTTTAATTGAGAATAATAATGAATCTATGGATGCGAATTTTGTTGGTAGGAACAATTTTGGTAACAACGCGTATAGAGGTAATTTTAATTCTAGGCCGTTTCCTAGTAATTCCTCTAATAATTATGGTAATTCCTACAACAATTCTTATGGAAATTATAATAAGATGCCCTCTGATTTTTAATCTAGTATTAAAGAATTTATTAGTTCACAAAAGAGTTTCAATGCTTGGATTGAAGAAAAATTGCTTAAGATTGATGAGTTGGCTAGGAACGTAGATAGAATTTCTCTTGATGTTGATTCTTTGAAACTTAGATCTATTACACCTAAGCATGATATCAATGAGTCTCTCAAAGCCATGATAATTTCCATTGATGAGTGCAAAGAAAGAACCGCTAGGATGCGTGCTAAAAAAGATTGCTTCATAAAAGCGTGTTCTTCTAGTTTCCATGATAATAAGGATGAAGATCTAAAAGTTATTTATGTGTCCCCCATTAAATCTTTGTTTTGCAATATGAATCTTGATAATGATGGGACTGGGGATGAGTCAACTTTAGTTAGAAGGCGTCCCAATGATTCAGAGTTTTTAGATCTTGATGCAAAAATTGATAAAAGTGGGATTGGAGAGGTCAAAACTTTAAATAGAAATGAACCCACTATCTTGGATTTCAAGGAATTTAATTATGATAATTGTTCTTTAATATATTGTATTTCCTTGTTGCAATCCGTGCTACATTCTCCGCATACTTATAGCCAAAATAAAGCCTTTACTAAACATATCATTGATGCTTTAATGCAATCTTATGAAGAAAAACTTGAGTTGGAAGTTTCTATCCCTAGAAAACTTTATGATGAATGGGAACGTACTATTAAAATTAAGATTAAAGATCATGAATGCTTTGCTTTATGTGATTTGGATGCTAGTGTTTCCACGATTCCTAAAACCTTGTGTGATTTGCTAGGTTTCCATGAATTTGATGATTGTTCTTTAAACTTGCATCTTGCGGATTCCACCATTAAGAAACCTATGGGAAGAATTAATGATGTTCTTATTGTTGCAAATAGGAACTATGTGCCCGTAGATTTCATTGTTCTTGATATAGATTGCAATCCAACATGTCCTATTATTCTTGGTAGACCTTTCCTTAGAATGATTGGTGCAATTATTGATATGAAGGAAGGGAATATTAGATTCCAATTTCCGTTAAGGAAGGGAATGGAACACTTTCCTAGAAATAAAATTTTATTACCTTATGAATCTGTTATGAGAGCCACTTATGGATTGCATACCAAAGATGATAATACCTAGATCTATCCTTGCTTTTATGCCTAGCTAGGGGCGTTAAACGATAGCGCTTGTTGGGAGGCAACCCAATTTTATTTTTTGTTTCTTGCTTTTTGGTTCTGTTTAGTAATAAATAATTTATATAGACTCTGTTTTTTTGTGTTTAATTAGTGTTTGTGCCAAGTAGAACCGTTGGGAAGACTTGGGGAAAGTCTTTCCGGTCTTGCTGTAAAAAACAGAAACTTTAGCGCTCACGAGATTTGCTGCAATTTTTTACCAGAGAGTTCTATTTAGTTAATTCTTTTTGAATATGATTAATATATAAATTCCTCATGTTCATAAATTTATTTTTAGAATTTTTGGGGTTCCAGAAGTATTCGAAACCTACAGATTACTACAGACTTGACAGATTCTGTTTTTCGTTGTTTTCTTATTTTGATGAATATATGGCTAGTAATAGAGTTTATGAACCATAGAAAAGTTGGAATACAGTAGGTTTAACACCAATATAAATAAATAATGAGTTCATTACAGTACCTTGAAGTGGTGGTTTGTTTTCTTTTACTAACGGAGCTCACGAAGATTTTCTTTTAAGTTTTGTGTTGTGAAGTTTTCAAGTTTTGGGTAAAGATTTGATGGATTATGGAACAAGGGGTGGCAAGAGCCTAAGCTTGGGGATAACCAAGGAGAACCAAAAGCCTAAGCTTGGGGATGCCCCGGAAGGCATCCCCTCTTTCGTCTTTGTCCATTGGTAACTTTACTTGGAGCTATATTTTTATTTGCCACATGATATGTGTTTTGCTTGGAGCGTCTTGTATGATTTGAGTCTTTGATTTTTAGTTTACCACAATCATCCTTGCTGTACACACCTTTTGGGAGACACACACATGAATTGGAATTTATTAGAATACTCTATGTGCTTCACTTATATCTTTTGAGTTGGATAATTTTTGCTCTAGTGCTTCACTTATATCTTTTAGAGCATGGCGGTGGTTCTATTTTATAGAAATAATTGATCTCTCATGCTTCACTTATATCATTTTGAGAGTCCTTTAGAACAGCATGCTAATTCACTTTGGTTATAAATTTTAAATGCTAAGAGAAGTTGGATGCTTGATAGATTGTTTTGAGATATAAAGGTGGTAATATTAGAGGTGTGCTAGTTGAGTAATTGTGAAATTGATGAATACTTGTGTTGAAGTTGGCAAGTCCCGTAGCATGCACGCATGGTAAACGTTATGTGAAAAATTTGAAGCATGGGGTGTTCTTTGATTGCTTTCCTTATGAGTGGCGGTTGGGGACGAGCGATGGTCTTTTCCTACCAATCTACCCCCCTAGGACCATGCGCGCAGTGCTTGGTTTTGACGACTTGTAGATTTTTGCCATAAGTATGTGAGTTCTTTATGACTAATGTTGAGTCCATGGATTATACACACTATCACCCTTCCATCATTGCTAGCCTCTTCGGTACCGTGCATTGCCCTTTCTCACCTTGAGAGTTGTTGCAAACTTCGCCGGTGCATCCAAACCCCGTGATATGATACGCTCTATCACACATAAGCCTCCTTATATCTTTCTCAAAACAGCCACCATACCTACCTATTATGGCATTTACATAGCCATTTCGAGATATATTGCCATGCAACTTTCCACCGTTCCATTTATTATGACACGCATCATCATTGTCATATTGCTTTGCATGATCATGTAGTTGACATCGTATTTGTGGCAAGGCCACCATGCTTAATTTTTCATACATGTCACTCTTGATTCATCGCAATCCCGGTACACCGCCGGAGGCATTCACATAGAGTCATATTTTGTTCTAAGTATCGAGTTGTAATTCTTGAGTTGTAAGAAAATAAAAGTGTGATGATCATCACTAGAGCATTGTCCCATGTGAGGAAAGGATGATGGAGACTATGATTCCCCCACAAGTCGGGATGAGACTCCGAACGAAAAATAATAATAAAATAATAATAAAAGAGGCCATAAAAACGAGAAAAGAAGGCCCAAACAAAAAAAGAAAAAAAGGGAGAGAAAAAGAGAGAAGGGACAATGTTACTATCCTTTTTCTACACTTGTGATTCAAAGTAGCACCATGATCTTCATGATAGAGAGTCTCTTATTTTGTCACTTTCATATACTAGTGGGAATTTTTCATTATAGAACTTGGCTTGTATATTGCAATGATGGGCTTCCTCAAATGCCCTAGGTCTTCTTGAGCAAGCGAGTTGGATGCACACCCACTTAGTTTCTTTGATGAGCTTTCATATATTTATAGCTCTAGTGCATCCGTTGCATGGCAATCCGTACTCCTTGCATTGACATCGATCGGTGGGCATATCCATAGCCCATTGATTAGCCGCGTCAATGTGAGACTTTCCCCCTTTTTGTCTTCTCACACAACCTCAATCATCATATTCTATATTCCACCCATAGTGCTATGTCCATGACTCGTGCTCATATATTGCGTAAAAGTTGAAAGAGTTTGAAAAGGCTAAGTATGAAACAATTGCTTGGCTTGTCATCGGGGTTGTGCATGATGAGAGCATTTTGTGTGACGAAAATGAAGCATGGCCAAACTATATGACTTTGTAGGGATAAGTTTTCTTTGGCTATGGTATTTTGATAAGACATAATTGCTTGATTAGCATACTTGGAGTATTACTATTTTTATGTCAACAATAAACTTTTATCTTGAATCTTTCGGATCTAAACATTCATGCCACAATAGAGAAAAATACATTGAAAAATATTCTAGAAAGCATTCCACATCAAAAATTCTGTTTTTATCATTTACCTACTCGAGGACGAGCATGAATTAAGCTTGGGGATGTTGATACGTCTCCAATGTATCTATAATTTTTGATTGTTCCATGCTATTATATTATCTGTTTTGGATGTTAATGGGCTTTATTTTACACTTTCATATTATTTTGGGACTAACCTATTAACCCAAGGCCCAGTGCAAATTGCTGTTTTTTTTGCCTATTTCAGTGTTTCGTAGAAAAGGAATATCAAATATCAAACGGAGTCCAAATGGAATGAAACCTTTCGGAGCGTGATTTTTGGAACAAACGTGATCCAGAGGACTTGGAGTGGACGTCAAGCAACCAATGAGGTGGCCACGAGGCAGGGGGTGCGCCCCCCTCATGGCTCAACCGACCTACTTCTTCCTCCTATATATGTTCACATACCCCGGAAACATCCAGGAGCACCACGAAACCCTATTTCCACCGCCGCAACCTTCTATGCCCAAGAGATCCCATCTTGGGGCCTTTTCCGGAGCTCCACCAGAGGGGGCATTGATCACGGAGGGCCTCTACATCAACTCCATTGCCCCTTCGATGATGTGTGAGTAGTTTACTTCAGACCTTCGGGTCCATAGTTATTAGCTAGATGGCTTCTTCTCTATCTTTGGATCTCAATACAAAGTTTTCCTCGATTCTCTTGGGTATCTATTTGATGTAATCTTCTTTTGCGGTGTGTTTGTCGAGATCCGATGAATTGTGGGTTTATGATCAAGATTAGCTATGAACAATATTTGAATCTTCTTTGAATTATTTTATGTATGATTGGTTATCTTTGCAAGTCTCTTCGAATTATCAGTTTGGTTTGGCCTACTAGATTGATCTTTCTTGCAATGGGAGAAGTGCTTAGCTTTGGGTTCAATCTTGCGGTGCTCGATCCCAGTGACAGTAGGGGAAACGACACATATTGTATTGTTGCCATCGAGGATAAAACGATGGGGTTTATATCATATTGCATGAGTTTATCCCTCTACATCATGGCATCTTGCTTAAAGCGTTACTCCATTCTTATGAACTTAATACTCTAGATGCATGCTGGATAGCGGTCGATGTGTGGAGTAATAGTAGTAGATGCAGGCAGGAGTCGGTCTACTTGTCACGGACGTGATGCCTATATACATGATCATACCTAGATATTCTCATAACTTGCTTGATTCTATCAATTGCTCCACAGTAATTTGTTCACCCACCGTAATACTTATGCTATCTTGAGAGAAGCCACTAGTGAAACCTACGGCCCCCGGGTCTATTTTCCATCATACTAGTTTCCAATCTATTTTATTTTGCAATCTTTACTTTCAATTTATATCATAAAAATACCAAAAATATTTATCTTATTATTATTATCTCTATCAGATCTCACTCTTGCAAGTGGCCGTGAAGGGATTGACAACCACTTTATCGCGTTGGTTGCGAGGTTCTTATTTGTTTGTGTAGGTACGAGGTGACTCGCGCGTGGTCTCCTACTGGATTGATACCTTGGTTCTCAAAAACTGAGGGAAATACTTACACTGCTTTGCTACATCACCCTTTCCTCTTCAAGGGAAAATCAACGCAGTGCTCAAGAGGTAGTAAGAAGGATTTCGGGCGCCGTTGCCGGGGAGATGTACCACAAGTCAAGACATACCAAGTACCCATCACAAACTCTTATCCCTCGCATTCCATTATTTGCCATTTGCCTCTCGTTTTCCTCCCCCCCACTTCACCTTTGCCTTTTCTCCGCCTTCTTCCCATATGTCTTTTTGTTTGTGTTTCCATGTGCCTTTTATTTGCTTGCATCTTTGCTTGCTAAAAGTCTATTGATATGAATCCACTTAAAGTGTTCTACTTGGATCATCTTCGATCCTTATGCGCTCATGCTGAAACCCTAACTAGCCTAGTTGATGGGAAATCTTTAGATGAGCATGCTCATTTTGTGCGTCATCATTTGTCTGAAAAAGGAAGACTCTTATGGGATCAAATAAACAGATTGTTGTGTTATGCTTGGAATCTTTGTGAAATTTGTGGTTTTACTTGTTGCTCTAAGAACCCTAAAAAACACCTCCCCTACCTATGTGAGTTTAATGATAATGAAATCTTATCTTCTTATGCAAAGGGGTGTTTATAGTTACTATGATATCGAACAAATTGAAGAATTTGTTGCTTTTAAGGGTGCTTATGAAGTTGCTTCTTTGAATTGAAAGTATGATATTACTCTCTATGAGTCAGAAAATTTTGACATACTTAAATATTGCTATGAAAACTATGCTCATAATGTCTATGTCAAAGAATTTATTGAAAGAATGACCGTTGCTTTGGAAGAAAATAATGATATGCATGAATCTATAGATTCCGATGATTTGATTGAAATATCCCTTGATGAACTTGATGCTTGCTATTCTTGTGGCCATGATGCCAATATTTATGAAGATGGATTTGCTATAGTTCCTTATGTTAAACATGAGGTCGTTGCTATTGCACCCATACTTGATAGTTCCTTCGATGAAAAGCATGATTGCAATGATGTTATTATAAATTATATTAATGTCAATTGTGCTAATAATATGCAAAACCCTAAGCTTGGGGATGCTAGTTTTGCTATGTCCTCTACTTGTTGCAATGATCATGATTGGGGTGATTCTTCTTTTGATCTTGAAAATTTATTTAAGCCCGATGATGAATATGAGATTGATAATAGTGTTTGCAATATTATTGAAAGTGGGTTTGGAAGATTGTCAACTTTAGATCCCACATATTTGGAGAATGTTCAATATTATGAATTTTTCGATAAAAGTGGGTTTGGAGAGGTCATGACTTTAGTTAATGTTAATCCCACTATTTTGGAAGAGTGTCAACTTTGCATACATGTGGATCGCGTTAAGAATATGTTTTGTGATAGCTATATTGTTAAATTTTCTTATGATCCTACATGTAATTATTATGAGAGAGGAAAATATGATTGTAGAAATTTCCATGTTACTAAATTACCTCTCGTTATGTTGAGATTGCTATTGTTTCTCTCCGTTTCCTTGCATATGCTAGTTTTTGCTTGCAATGATAATTTGTTTGCCTTTAAGATGCCTATGCATAGGATGTATGTTAGACTTAGATGTGATTTTCACGTGTTTCTTGACGCCCTCTTTGTGCTACAATTCTTGTCTTTCATGTGAGCATCATTGAAATTATCAATGCCTAGCTAGGGGCATTAAACGATAGTGTTTGTTGGGAGGCAACCCAATTTTATTTTTGTTTCTTGCTTTTTGTTCCTGTTTAGTAATAAATAATTCATATATCCTTTGTTTAGATGTGGTTTTATGCTTTTAATTAGTGTTTGTGCCAAGTAGAACCTTTGGGAAGACTTGGGGGAAGTTTTAGTAATCTTGCTGTAAAAAACAGAAACTTTAGTGCTCACGAGATTTGCTGCCATTTTTTACTGGAGAGTGTGATTTGGTTGATTATTTTTGCAGATGATTAATAGACAAATTACTCACGTCCACAAATTTATTTTAGAATTTTTGGGGTTACATAAGTATTCTAAACCTACATATTACTACAGACTGTTCTGTTTTTGACAGATTCTGTTTTTCGTGTGTTGTTTGCTTATTTTGATGAATCTATGGCTAGTATCGGAGTGTATGAACCACAGAGAAGTTGGAATACAGTAGGTATAACATCAATATAAATAAAGAATGAGTTTATTATAGTACCTTAAGTGGTGGTTTGTTTTCATATACTAACGGATCTCATGAGATTTTCTGTTGAGTTTTGTGTTGTGAAGTTTTCAAGTTTTGGGTAAAGATTTGATGGATTATGGAATAAAGAGTGGCAAGAGCCTAAGCTTGGGGATGCCCAAGGCACCCCAAGGTAAAATTCAAGGACAAACAAAAGCCTAATCTTGGGGATGCCCCAGAAGGCATCCCCTCTTTTGTCTTCTTCCATCGGTAACTTTACTTGAGGCTATATTTTTATTCACCACATGATATGTGTTTTGCTTGGAGCGTCTTGTATGATTTGAGTCTCTGATTTTTTAGTTTACCACAATCATCCTTGCTGTACACAACTTTTTGGAGAGACACACATGAATTGGAATTTATTAGAATACTCTATGTGCTTCACTTATATCTTTTGAGCTAAATAATTTTGCTCAAGTGCTTCACTTATATATTTTAGAGCACGGCGGTGGTTTCATTTTATAGAAATTATTGATCTCTCATGCTTCACTTATATTATTTTGAGAGTCCTTTAGAACAGCATGGTAATTTTCTTTGGTTATAAAATTGGTCCTAAATATGATAGGCATCCAAGATGGGTATAATAAAAACTATCATAAAAAGTGCATTAAATACGATGAGAAGTTTGATACTTGATAATTGTTTTGAGATATGAAGATGGTGATATTAGAGTCATGCTAGTTGAGTAGTTGTGTATTTGAGAAATACTTGTTTTAAAGTTTGTGATTCCCGTAGCATGCACGTATGGTGAACTGTTATGTGATGAAGTCGGAGCATGATTTATTTATTGATTGTCTTCCTTATGAGTGGAAATCGGGGACGAGCGATGGTCTTTTCCTACCAATATATCCCCCTAGGAGCATGGGTGTAGTACTTTGTTTCAATAACTAATAGATTTTTGATATAAGTATATGAGTTCTTTATGACTAATGTTGAGTCCATGGATTATACGCACTCTCACCCTTCCACCATTGCTAGCCTCTCTAGTACCGCGCAACTTTCGCCGGTACCATAAACCCACCATATACCTTCCTCAAAACAGCCACCATACCTACCTATTATGACATTTCCATAGCCATTCCGAGATATATTGCCATGCAACTTACCACCGTTCCGTTCGTTATGACACGTTACATCATTATCATATTGCTTTGCATGATCATGTAGTTGACATCGTATTTTTGGCAAAGCCACCGTTCATAGTTCTTTCATACATGTCACGCATGAGTTATTGCACATGCCGGTACACCGCCGGAGGCATTCATATAGAGTCATATTTTGTTCTAAGTACCGAGCTGCAAGTAAATAAAAGTGTGATGATCATCATTATTAGAGCATTGACCCAAGTGAGGAAAGGATGATGGAGACTATGATTCCCCACAAGTCGGGATGAGACTCCGGACGGAAAAAAAGAAAGGCCATAAAAAAGAAGGCCCAAAAAATGAGAGAAAAAGAGAGAAGGGACAATGCTACTATCTTTTTACCACACTTGTGCTTCAAAGTAGCACCATGATCTTCATGATAGAGAGTCTCCTATGTTGTCACTTTCATATACTAGTGGGAATTTTACATTATAGAACTTGGCTTGTATATTCCAATGATGAGCTTCATCAAAATGCCCAAGGTCTTCGTGAGCAAGCAAGTTGGATGCATACCCACTTAGTTTCTTTTGAGGTTTCATACACTTATAGCTCTAGTGCATCCGTTGCATGGCAATCCCTGCTCACTCACATTGATATCTATTGATGGGCATCTCCATAGCCCGTTGATACGCCTAGTTGATGTGAGACTATCTTCTCTTTTTTCTTCTCCACAACCACCACTCTATTCCATATATAGTGTTATGTCCATGGCTCACGCTCATATATTGCGTGAAGATTGAAAAAGTTTGAGAACGTCAAAAGTATGAAACAATTGATTGGCTTGTCATCGGGGTTGTGCATGATTTAAATACTTTGTGTGATGAAGATAGATCATAGCCAGACTATATGATTTTGTAGGGATAACTTTCTTTAGCCATGTTATTTTGAGAAGACATGATTGCTTTGTTAGTATGCTTGAAGTATTATTATTTTTATGTCAATATTAAACTTTTGTCTTGAATCTTTCGGATCTGAACATTCATGCCACAATAAAGAATATTACATTGAGAATTATGCTAGGTAGCATTCCACATTAAAAATTATGTTTTTATCATTTACCTACTCGAGGACGAGCAGGAATTAAGCTTGGGGATGCTTGATACGTCTCCAACGCATCTATAATTTTTGATTGTCCCATGCTATTATCTTATCTGTTTTGGATGTTAATGGGCTTCTTTATACAATTTTATTTTATTTTTAGGACTAACCTACTAACCCAAGGCCTAGTGCAAATTGCTGTTTTTTTGCCTATTTCAGTGTTCTGCAGAAAAAGAATATCAAACGGAATCCAAACAGAATGAAACCTTCGGGAAGTTATTTTTGGAACAAATGTGATCCAGGGGACTTGGAGTAGACGTCAAGAAATCAACGAGGAGGCCACGAGGCAGGGAGGCGCGCCTGCCCCCTGGGAACGCCCCCACCCTCGTGGGCCCCTTGTAGCTCCACCAACCTACTTCTTCCTCCTATATATATCCATATACCCCCAAAATATTTAGGAGCACCACGAAATCCTATTTCCACCGCCGCAACCTTCTGTACCCAAGAGATCCCATCCTGGGGCCTTTTCCGGAGCTCCACCGGAGGGGGAATCGATCACGAAGGGCTTCTACATCAACACCATAGCCTCTCCGATGATGTGTGAGTAGTTTACCACAGACCTTCGGGTCCATAGTTAATAGCTAGATGGCTTCTTCTCTCTCTTTGGATCTCAATACAATGTTCTACTCGATCTTCTTGGAGATCTATTTGATGTAACTCTTTTTGCGGTGTGTTTGTCGAGATCCGATGAATTGTGGGTTTATGATCAAGTTTATCTATGAACAATATTTGATTCTTCTCTGAAATCTTTTATGTATGATTGGTTATCTTTGCAAGTCTCTTCGAATTATCAGTTTGGTTTGGCCTACTAGATTGATCTTTCTTGCAATGGGAGAAGTGCTTAGCTTTGGGTTCAATCTTGCGGTGTCCTTTCCCAGTGACAGCAGGGGCAGCAAGGCATGTATTGTATTGTTGCCATCGAGGATAAAAAGATGGGGTTTATATCATATTGCTTGAGTTTATCCCTCTACATCATGTCATCTTGCCTAATGCATTACTCTGTTCTTATGAACTTAATACTCTAGATGCATGCTTGATAATGGTCGATGCGTGGAGTAATAGTAGTAGATGCAGAATCGTTTCGGTCTACTTGTCGCGGATGTGATGCCTATATACATGATCATGCCTAGATATTCTCATAATTATTCACTTTTCTATCAATTGCTCGACAATAATTTGTTCACCCACCGTAATACTTATGCTATCTTGAGAGAAGCCACTAGTCAAACCTATGCCCCCCGGGTCTATCTTTTATCATATAAGTTTCCAATCTATTTTATTTTGCAATCTTTATTTTCCAATCTATGTCTGTAAAAATACCAAAAATATTTATCTTATTATCTCTATCAGATCTCACTGTCGTAAGTGACCATGAAGGGATTGACAACCCCTTTATCGCGTTGGTTGCGAGGTTCTTATTTGTTTGTGTAGGTACGAGGGACTTGCATGTAGTCTCCTACTAGATTGATACCTTGGTTCTAAAAAACTGAGGGAAATACTTATGCTACTTTGCTGCATCACCGTTTCCTCTTCAAGGGTAAACCAACGCAGTGCTCAAGAGGTAGCAATGTCGCTTGTATTTTGCAAATTCCCCTCTGGTTGAGGTTGTAGAGGATTTTGTAGCTTGGTAGTACACATGGTCTGTGACTTTCTTTGTCTGGTTGACTTACCATGCTGAATTCCAACACTAGTTTGGGCACCATTTACGTAGATCGGATGGCCAGGGAAGTATTCACATAAATTCAGTTTGAAAGGAGATATGGCAACTTTGGATTCCGGAGAAAAATCAAGCATTTTGGGTGGAAGGTGTTAATAGGGGTGTTAATATGGGTGTTACCATGCTTCGGGGTGCTTGCAGGAAGGCTTATATCGTTTAC
Source organism: Triticum aestivum (assembly GCF_018294505.1). Lineage (NCBI taxonomy): Eukaryota > Viridiplantae > Streptophyta > Magnoliopsida > Poales > Poaceae > Triticum > Triticum aestivum. The sequence goes on along the minus strand of NC_057809.1, from coordinate 534,194,755 downwards.
ACCCCAATGCTCGATGTTCTTGATTAGTTTAGAACACATATACGTTGCCTCTTTACATGTACACATGCATCTGAAGTTTGGGCCAAGTTTGGTTTATCTGATGTAATTTGAAAGGCAGTCACGGAAGACCGGTCTGGGTCCAATACATTGGATATCCTGGTGAGGCGGTGTTCGATAATCAATGACTTGCTGATAGAGGAGCTTATTTTGGTTGCAGCGTGGTATCTGATGACAACGGAGTTAGAGTGCAAAGGGTGGAATTATCTAGCCACTAGATTGTACAGCCATGTATATTAGGATTCTGGCCACAAACTTTGTTAGAGCCTCAACACCCAACCAACGTGCTCACAAAAACAATCACAACTAGAAGAAGCCGTCTGAGGGTGTTGTCAAAGTAAATGTGGATGTTTGATTCTATGCTAAAACGTTGTCAGGATCGACGGGTGGCGTGGCGCATGATGACCATGACAATTTTATAGTTGCTGCAACCTGGAAGTTACCGCATGTGAGCAATGTAAGCTCTGCTGAGATTATTGTTGTCCAAAATGGTTTGATTTGGCAGCAGATTGATTGTTTTCTTTCTTTCGCTAATACGCAAAGCTTGCGTATCATTGCATCGATAGAAGTAAAGCAGAATGAGTACATAAGAGGGTACACCACAGCACGAACGCATACATGAGAAGGCGTGGACATGGGACCCAGAGTAGAGAGACAGGATGCTCAACCCGGACAAAGAGAAAACACAGCTAAATCACCAAGCCAAGCCTAGCTAGAGGGGCAAGCCGAACTGGCTAGGCGACGATCATCTCTAACACCAACACCGGGGACGCCGCGAGCAAACAAGATGACGCCTTCAAGAAGGGGCACGACGTCATGACGCCGTCGCCATCCGATCCGAAGAACCGGACCAAGGGTTTCCCCCGATGCTTGAAGAGGGGAACGGGTAGAGGCCATGGCAGTGCCTCCAAGAAGGCAAACGACACCCACGGGTGCCGTCACTGCCCGCGCCGGCGAGCCGAGCAGGGATTTCGCCCTGGCCTGAGTCCGAGCAATCCCATTGCCATGGATCAGGGACCGGAGATGAGGAAGTCGCTTCGCTAGTCGAGATCACCACCTCAGGATGGGGTTGGGTGGGGTTGCACCTGCCGTTGGTGGGTGGCATCGGGCGACTTCGAAAAAACGCAAGCTTTGGGATTGGCTCGCCGTGGAGGTGGATGGGGTCAGAGGGCGGTAGGGCCGAAAAATCCGATGCGGAGGAAGGAAGGCAACTGACGCCATGGACAAGCTAGGAGCCGGAAAGGGACGCAGATCCAAGATGACGAGGGCGAAGCCGCCGGGACGCCGGCGAGCCAAAGGCTGGAGAGACGCAGCAATAGGAGTGCTGGCACCGTAACCGCAGCGACAAAGGACGCAGGCAGGCTATGGACACTGGAGGGGAGAACGCAGGTCCAAAACCGCCAGGACCGGAGCGGTGCCGACAAAGGGTCCACCGGAGGCCTCAACCGCATGCCAAGGAAGACCACCATAGCACAAAAATCGGACGAAATCAACACCGCATCTTGGAGGAGGCATCGCCGGAGACGAGGAATAGCCTGCAGTAAGGCAGGGCCAGAGCCTCGGCTCGCCTGGCCGCACCACCCAAATCAAGCCCAACCACCACCAGCAGGAATGAAGGGTGCGCTACCGAGGGAGGATGTGGCCAGTGAAGTTGCAGACCAAGCCCGCACTGCCGAGGGAGGAGGCGGCCACGCCGGCCGAAGGACGCAACAGCCGGACAGGAGGGTGGGGGGACTTCGCCAGATCAGATCTGGGCTGGCCGGGCCGCATGCGCAAGGGAGTCGCTAGGGTGTAGTCATCGCAGAACGGGGACAAGCTACATCGCCGGAGATGAGGAAGGCCACACGAGAGGGGCGGGGACAATGTTGGAGGGGCTCCCGGTCAGATCGAGGTGTGGTGGGGTGGGGGCTCTAGCACGGGGGAGGGAGACGGAACCTCCCCACCGCCGCCATCCTTGGGCGCGGCGCGGCTTCACCAGCCGGCCCTCCAGTAGCAGCGCTGGCGGGAGCGGTGGTGGCGGAGGTAACTCAGCGGCGGCGCGGGTTTCCCCCGTGTCGCCAGACGCGCGGGGGGGGGGGGGGGCTCTGGTTTCGACCGGTAGTTGAGTTTGGCGGTTTTTCTGCGATGGTTGATACGTCTCTGTCGTATCTACTTTTCCAAACACTTTTGCCCTTGTTTTGGACTCTAACTTGTATGATTTGAATAGAACTAACCCGGACTGACGTTGTTTTCAGCAGAATTACCATGGTGTTGTTTTATGTACAGAAAATAAATATTCTCGGAATGACCTGAAACTCCACGGAACATCTTAGAAAAAACAATAAAAAATCCTTGCCAAAGATGAAGACCAGGGGGCCCACACCCTTCTCACGAGGATGGGGGGCGCCCCCCTAGGGCGCGCCCCCTACCTCGTGGGCCCCCTGTTGCATCTCCGACTCCAACTCCACCTCCATATATTGAGTTTCGATGAGAAAAAACCAGAGAGAAGAAATCGTCGCGTTTTACGATACGGAGCCACTGCCAAGCCCTAAAACCTCTCGGGAGGGCTGATCTGGAGTCCGTTCAAGGCTCCGGAGAGGTGGATTGGTCGCCGTCGTCATCATCAACCATCGTCCATCACCAATTTCATGATGCTCACCGCCGTGCGTGAGTAATTCCATCGTAGGCTTGCTGGACGGTGATGGGTTGGATGATATTTATCATGTAATCGAGTTAGTTTTGTTAGGGTTTGATCCCTAGTATCCATTATGTTCTGAGATTGATGTTGCTATGACTTTGCTATGATTAATGCTTGTCATTAGGGCCCGAGTTCCATGATTTCAGATCTGAACCTATGATGTTTTCATGAATATATGTGAGTTCTTGATCCTATCTTGCAAGTCTATAGTCACCTACTATGTGTTATGATCTGACAACCCCGAAGTGGCAATAATCGGGACCACTCCCGGTGATGACCATAATTTGAGGAGTTCATGTATTCACTATGTGCTAATGCTTTGTTCCGGTTCTCTATTAAAAGGAGGCCTTAATATCCCTTAGTTTCCAATAGGACCCCACTGCCACGAGAGGGTAGGACAAAAGATGTCATGCAAGTTCTTTTCCACAAGCACGTATGACTATATACGGAATACATGCCTACATTACATTGATGAATTGGAGCTAGTTCTGTGTCACCCTATGTTATGACTGTTACATGATGAACCGCATCCGGCATAATTATCCATCACTGATCCGGTGCCTACGAGTTTGCCATATACTGGTTTACGCTTATTTACTTTCCCGCTGCTACTGTTACAATCACTACAAAATACCAAAAACATTACTTTTGCTGTCTTTACTTTTGTTGCCGCTACCACCACTATCATATTACTTTGCTACTAAACACTTTGCTGCAGATACTAAGTTTCCAGGTGTGGTTGAATTGACAACTCAGCTGCTAATACTTGAGAATATTCTTTGGCTCCCTTGTGTCGAATCAATAAATTTGGGTTGAATACTCTACCCTCGAAAGCTGTTGCGATCCCCTATACTTGTGGGTTATCAAGACTAATTTCTAGCGTCGTTGCCAGGGAGCATAGCTCTATTCTTTGAGTCACTTGGGATTTATATCTGCTGGACACTATGAAGAACTTGAGAGATCCAAAAACCAAGATCTATCCCTGAACTACGAGGGGAGGTAAGGAACTACCATCTAGCTCTGCACTTGATTCACCTTCTATTATGAGTAAGTTTGTGACACCTACATCTGCTTCTGCTATTCATTCTGATATGTCGCATGTTATTGATGATGCCACTTCTGCTATGCATGATACTTATGATGAAACTACTTCTATGCCTGATAGTACTGTGCCCCTTAGTGAATTTCTTGATGAACAAATTGCTAGGGCTAGAGAAAAAGAAATTATTGAATCTGAATACGATGATGATAGTGATGATGAAAATATGCCTGTTATTCTTGAGGGTTATCTTTTTGATATTGAATCTTCTGCCGCTATTTTTGCTTGCAAAGATAGATATGAGCTTAAGAGGTTATTAATTAAATGGAACAAAGAATCACTTAGAGATAAAATGAGACCTGACCCTGCTTTTGCTACTTCACCTATATGTGTTCCTGATAAGGATTATGAATTCTCTATTGATCCTGATATAATTACTTTGGTTGAATCTGATCCGTTTTATGGCTATGAATCTGAAACTGTTGTGGCACATCTTACTAAGTTAAATGATATAGCTGCCCTGTTCACTAATGATGAGAGATCGTGTTACTTTTATATACTCAAAATATTTCCGTTCTCATTAAAGGGTGATGCTAAGATATGGTTTAATTCTCTTGATCCTGGTTGTGTGCGTAGTCCCCAGGATATGATTTATTACTTCTCTGCTAAATATTTCCCTGCTCATAAGAAACAAGCTGCTTTGAGGGAAATATACAACTTCGTGCAAATTAAAGAAGAGAGTCTCCCACAAGCTTGGGGGAGGCTTCTCAAGTTACTTAATGCTTTGCCTGATCATCCTCTTAAGAAACCTGAAATACTTGATATCTTTTATAATGGACTAACCGATGCTTCCAGAGATTACCTGGATAGTTGTGCTGGTTCTCTTTTCAGGGAAAGAACACCGGATGAAGCTGAAATTCTATTGAATAATATGTTGACAAATGAAAATAATTGGGCATCTCCTGAGCCATCTCCTGCTCCTATTACCGAGCCTATTCCTAAACCAACTCTGAAGAAGAGAGGTGTTCTATTTCTCAGTCCCGAAGATATGCAAGAGGCAAAGAAATCTATGAAAGAAAAAGGTATTAAAGCTGAAGACGTTAAGAATTTACCTCCTATTGAAGAAATACATGGTCTTAATTCACCGCCTGTTGAAGAAACATATGATCTTAATTATTTATTTACTGAAGAACCTCCTGATCCCGATATCCTGACACAGGTAGTAAAGGTAAATTCTCTCTATAGATATGATAAAGCTGAAGTCCCTCCTACTAAAATTGCTAGTTAATGCTTGGATGAGTTTGATAACTTTATGTTTAAGCAAGACGACTTCAATGCTTATTTTGGTAGACAATTAAAAGAAAATGCTTATATGATTAGACGCTTGGGTGATTATATGGCTGATATTAAAGGTGAACTTAAACTTGTTAGCAAACATGCTTCTATGGTTACCACTCAAGTAGAACAAGTACTTAAGGCTCAAAAAGAAGTGCTTGATGAAATGAATAGTAAGAAAAATGATTATGTTGTTAGAGTGGCTACTAGAACTGGTAGAATGACTCAGGAACCTTTGTATCCTGAAGGCCACCCTAAGAGAATCGAGCAAGATTCTCAAAGAAATAATATTGATGTTCCTAGTTCTTCTAAAAAGAAGAAGAAGAAAAATGATAGAACTGTGCAAACTTCTAGTGAACCTATTGCTGAACCACCTGATAATCCAAATGATATTTCTATGTCTGATGCTGAAACACAATCTGGTAATGAACATGAACCTAGTAAAAATATTAATGATGATGTTCATGATGATGCTCAACCTAGTAATGATAATGATGTAGAAATTGAACCTGCTGTTGATCTTGATAACCCACAATCAAAGAATCAACGTTATGATAAAAGAGACTTTGTTGCTAGGAAACATGGTAAAGAAAGGGAACCTTGGGTTCAGAAACCCATGCCTTTTCCTCCGAAACCATCCAAGAAAAAGGATGATGAGGATTTTGAGCGCTTTGCTGAAATGATTAGGCCTATCTTTTTGCGTATGAGATTAACTGATGTGCTCAAAACAAATCCTTATGCTAAATATATGAAGGATATCATTACTAATAAAAGAAAGATACCGGAAGCTGAAATTTCCACCATGCTTGCTAATTATACTTTTAAGGGTGGAATACCAAAGAAACTTGGAGACCCCGGAGTACCTACTATACCTTGCTCCATTAAAAGAATTATATTAAAACTGCTTTATGTGATCTTGGAGCCGGTGTTAGTGTTATGCCTCTCTCTTTATATCATAGACTTGACTTGAATAAGTTGACACCTACTGAAATATCTTTGCAAATGGCTGATAAATCAACTGCTATACCTGTCGGTATTTGTGTGGATGTGCCTGTTGTGGTTGCAAACGTTACTATTTTAACGGACTTTGTTATTCTTGATATTCCCGAGGATGATAGTATGTCTATTATTCTTGGAAGACCTTTTCTTAATACTGCAGGGGCTGTTATTGATTGCAACAAAGGCAATGTCACTTTTCATGTTAATGGTAATGAGCATACGGTACACTTTCCGAGGAAACAACCTCAAGTTCATAGTATCAACTCTATTGGAAAAATTCCATCGATTATATTTGGAGGTTTTGAATTTCCTCTTCCTACTGTCAAGAAGAAATATGATATTCTTATTATTGGGGATGTGCATATCCCCGTTGAGGTAACTTAGTGTTATTCGAAATTTCTCTGGTTTCATGATTATCGGAATGAGTTTGTTAACAAGACTTGATCAACCTTGTTAGTGGATTCTTTTTGATGAGCATGAGATGGATGAAACTAGAAGCACAAAATCTTCTGTACCCTCTCTATACTTTCTGTTATTTATATTAAATAAAGTAAAAATAGTATTTTCTTTCTGTTTCCTGACTTATCTGTGCAATATAAAAATATCCCAAAAATCAAAGTCCTCAGAACGCCATGCCAATTTAATATGATTTTTTCGGGAATATTTGAGGATTTACTATGCAAAAATTACCGCGGGAGGAGCTGCCACCTGGCCACGAGGGTGGTGGGCGCCCCCCTATAGGGCGCGCCCCCTGCCTCGTGGGCCCACGGTGGCCCTCCTCCACTTATCCCAGCACCCATCTTCTTCCTCTATCTCACACAAACCCGAAAAACCAACTCAAGCACGAGTTCCAGCCACTTTTGCTATGATTTTCAATCTCCTTGCTCAAAGCACCTCTCTCAAAACTGCTTGGGGAGATTGTTCCTTGGTATGTGACTCCTCCATTGGTCCAATTAGTTTTTGTTCTAGTGCTTTATTCTTTGCAAATTTGTGCTGCACAGGTGACCATGTTCTTGAGCTTGCATGTCAAATTTATATGGTTCCAAGTAGTTCTAATGCTTGATATAGGCTCTAGGCACTTGTAGGAGTAGTTGCTATCAGTTTTATTGAGTTTGGTTTACTTTTATTTTGAAGTTACTAAAAATTTCAGAATTTTTCTGAAAATGATGAGGAGATTATTGAGAGGTTCATTGAGCCAAAGCTCGAAGGAAAAGGCACCGAAGCCTAAGTATAATTTGCCATGCAACGCGGAGATTCGGGCGTGTGAATGGCCTTCTGATGATGTCTTGAGAGCAGCCGGTATCTATGAAGATTTCCATGAATTGGCTCACAATGCAGGCCTCACCGCTTTCCTCCATGACCAATGCAATCAGTATCTCTTACTCACAAATACCTTTGTGCAAAACTTTCATTTTCATTCTAGGAACTCACCACCTACGGTGGAGTTTCATTTATATGATGAGCATAAGGAGATGTCACTTTATGATTTCTGACGGATTTGTTCAGTCCCTTTTGAGGGAAAGGCAGAAGAACCACATCATGATGATGTGGCTGGGTTTATTGATAATATCACTATAGGAGAAACCAGGAAGGTTTCTGACGCACGAATCACTAGCATACATTTTCCTATTTTGCGTTACTTTGCATTATTTGCGAGTCGTTGTTTAATTGGACACGGAAATTCTGGAAGCCTTAGTATCCCTGATTTAATTATTCTGCTCCAAGGTTTATACAGTCATAACACTTTTAGTTTGGGCGGTATTATTGCTAGACGATTAAATATGAACCGTACTAAGGGCCCCATCTTTGGAGGCATCTATGCCACACGCCTAGCCGCACATTTTAACATACCTATTAGGCATGCTGAGAAGGAAGAAAAGGTGCTGCCCCGTGTTTATCTAGATCATAAAAGTATGGTGGCACATGATTTTATTGTTAAAAATAGGGCAGGGGAGCTTAAATATCAATTGTTCTTTAATAAACATCATCCTGAGACTATTACCTTGCCTGCTCCTTCTTTGTTTGATTTGACTGCAGGCATGTACCTTGTTCCGTTGACGGCTATTCATGCCTACCGGAACCCTGCACCAGTCGAGGAGCCAGAACAGGAACCACAAGATGAGCCTCCACGACAATCTGTTTATTCTTGGGATCTAGAGATGACTTTCAGCCAGTGGCAGTCAGAGTCTTCTTCTTCATCACAGTATGATCCCAACTATCCTTCCTCATCACAGTACGACCCCAACAACTATTATTATGGATATCCGCCAGGCCACCCGTGGCCATAGACCAACTTAGGCCAAAAGCCTAAGCTTGGGGGAGTACGTATTTCTCACCGACATTACATTTATGTTCACACACACTCATTGCTAAATGTCGGTGCTCATACTTTTTCACTGTAATATCCATGCTAGTTTATTTTCTTTTTCCTGCTTTCTTCTTGTGTGTTTGTTAAACCTTAAGAAAAACCAAAAAAATTAGTAGTAGTTTATTTTTCTGCTGTAGTAGTAATAATTAAAAGAAAACCCAAAAATATTTCCCGTTCTTCTTTTGCTTGTTGGGAGCTTTCCCGTGTAAATAGTTTTATTTCTTTTCTTTTCTTTGGGGGTCAGTAGGAGAAGACCATAATTAAATTGTTGAAGTGGCTCTTATATGCATTATTGTTGATTTAACCAAGAGCCCATATTGCCTTGTCTTCTCCTGTTTATTGAATGCTCGCAGATTCCAGCTTAGTCCAATGCACGTGCACTCTTATTATTATTCACACCGTTCGGTCGTGCAAGTGAAAGGCAATTATGATGATATATGATGGACTGACTGAGATGAGAAAAGCTGGTATGAACTCGACCTCTTTTGTTTTTGTAAATATGATGAGCCCGTCGTTCTTGATTCAGCTTATTATGAATAAACATGTTTGCAATGACAATTAGAGATCAGAGTTGCTTGTGCCATGCTTGATTAGCTATGAGTTATAATGATTTACCTTGTGTGCCAACATGCTATTGAGATGATTATGATGTGGTATGATGGGGTGGTATCCTCTTTTGAATGATTTAAGTGACTTGACTTGGCACATGTTCACGCATGTAGTTGAAACAAAATCAACATAGCCTTCACGATATTTATGTTCATGGTGGATTATATCCTACTCATGCTTGCATCCAATGTTTATTAATTTTAATGCATGTACATGGCTGTTGTCGCTCTCTAGTTGGTCGCTTCCCAGTCTTTTGCTAGCCTTCACTTGTACTAAGCGGGAATACTGCTTGTGCATCCAATCCCTTAAACCCCAAAGTTATTCCAGATGAGTCCACCATACCTTCCTATATGCGGTATCTACCTGCCGTTCCAAGTAAATTTGTATGTGCCAAACTCTAAACCTTCAAATAAACATTCTGTTTTGTATGCTCGAATAGCTCATGTATCAACAAAGGTTGTCCTTATCTTCCGTGTTAGGCGGGTTATTCTCAAGAGGAGTGGACTCCGCTCCTCACTCACGAGAAAATGGCTGGTCACCGGGATGCCCAGTCCCATGCTTTATGCAAACTAAATCAAAATTAATTGCAAACAAAACTCCCCCTGGGACCTGATGTATGTTGGAGGCACTCGTTGTTTCGAGCAAGCCATGGATTGATGCTTGTTGGTGGAGGGGGAGTATAAACTTTACCATTCTGTTTGGGAACCGCCTATAATGTGTTTAGCATGGAAGATATCGCCATCTCTTAGTTGTTACGTTGACAATGAAAGTATACCGCTCAAAATACAATTTATCTCTATTTCAAAACCGAGCTCTGGCACCTCTACAAATCCCTGCTTCCCTCTGCGAAGGGCCTATCCATTTACTTTTATGTTGAGTCATCACCCTCTTATTAAAAAGCACTAGCTGGAGAGCACAGCCGTCATTTGCATTCATCACTGTTAATTTATATTGGGTATGACTATGATTGGATCTCTTTTACCATGAATTACAATGTCTAGTCAGTCCTTGATCTTTAAAGGTGCTCTGCATTTATGTTTTGCGGTCTCAGAAAGGGCTAGCGAGATACCATCTTGTTATATCATATTATGATTGTTTTGAGAAAGTGTTGTCATCCGAGATTTATTATTATGACTTGCTAGCTGATTATGCTATTGATATGAGTAATCATGAGACCTGAGAATTATTGCAAATGTGGTTAGTTATGATCTATGCTGAAAACTTGAATGTTGGCTTGACATTGTTACAACAACAAGAGCAAACAGAGTTTGTAAAAGTTTTTCTTTCTTTCTTTCAGTTTGTCAACTGAATTTCTTGAGGACAAGCAATGGCTTAACCTTGAGGGAGTTGATACGTCTCCGTCGTATCTAGTTTTCTAAACACTTTTGCCCTTGTTTTGGACTCTAACTTGTATGATTTGAATGGAACTAAACCGGACTGACGCTATTTTCAGCAGAATTACCCTGGTGTTGTTTTATGTGCAGAAAACAAATATTCTCGGAATGACCTAAAACTCCATGGAACATCTTAGAAAAAACAATAAAAAATCCTTGCCAAAGAATAAGACCAGGGGGCCCACACCCTTCTCACGAGGGTGGGGGCGCCCCCCTAGGGCGCCCCCTACCTCGTGGGCCCCCTATTGCGTCTCCGACTCCAACTCCACCTCCATATATTGAGTTTTGATGAGAAAAAAAATCATAGAGAAGAAATCCTATCACGTTTTACGATACGGAGCCGCCGCCAAGCCCTAAAACCTCTCGGGAGGGCTGATCTGGAGTCCGTTCGGGGCTCCGGAGAGGGGGATTTGTCGCCGTCGTCATCATCAACCATCCTCCATCACCAATTTCATGATGCTCACCGCCGTGCATGAGTAATTCCATCGTAGGCTTGCTGGACGGTGATGGGTTGGATGAGATTTATCATGTAATCGAGTTAGTTTTGTTAGGGTTTGATCCCTAGTATCCATTATGTTCTGAGATTGATGTTGCTATGACTTTGCTATGCTTAATGCTTGTCACTAGGGCCCGAGTGCCATGATTTCAGATCTGAACCTATTATGTTTTCATGAATATATGTGAGTTCTTGATCCTATCTTGCAAGTCTATAGTCACCTACTATGTGTTATGATCCGGCAACCCCGAAGTGACAATAATCGGGACCACTCCCGGTGATGACCATAGTTTGAGGAGTTCATGTATTCACTATGTGCTAATGCTTTGTTCCGGTACTCTATTAAAAGGAGGCCTTAATATCTCTTAGTTTCCGATAGGACCCCGCTGCCACGGGAGGGTGGGACAAAAGATGTCATGCAAGTTCTTTTCCATAAGCACGTATGACTATATTCGGAATACACGCCTACATTACATTGATGAACTGGAGCTAGTTCTGTGTCACCCTATGTTATGACTGTTACATGATGAACCGCATCCTGCATAATTATCCATCATTGATCCGGTGCCTACGAGTTTTCCATATACTGGTTCACGCTTATTTACTTTCCCACTGCCACTGTTACAATCACTACAAAATACCAAAAACATTAATTTTGTTGTCTTTACTTTTGTTGCCGCTACCACCACTATCATATTACTTTGCTACTAAACACTTTGCTGCAGATACTAAGTTTCCAGGTGTGGTTGAATTGACAACTCAATTGCTAATACTTGAGAATATTCTTTGGCTCCCCTTATGTCGAATCAATAAATTTGGGTTGAATACACTACCCTCGAAAGCTGTTGCGATCCCCTATACTTGTGGGTTATCAATGGATACAGTCAACCAACTATATATGAGGCCGAAATCTCAGTACTGGCAGAATGCAAACAACTTGCATCAAACTTTGCTAGTTAGGAGTACATTGCTGCAGAAAAGCTAATGAGGTAGCTAATAGTCTAGGTAAGATTTTTTCTAGCAATGGAACCTCAATGTTCTCGGATTCCATTATCCCTGACTTTATTCTTCCCCAAATTGTAAACGGTGTGGCTGTTAGTCTTTTAGAAATCGGCAAAGCTAAAATCCTGTCGACTGGTGGTTTGCAACAGGCGCGTACGACGCGATAGCCGCTCGAGCCACATCCAATGTCACGCGTGGCGATAGCCGTTACGTCCTTTCTCTGTCGATGACAAGTGGGCCCCGCGAAACCGCCTGTCTCGCCCAATGTGCATGATCCCCACTCGCCCCCTCTCCTTCTTCGCCCGCATTACTTCTTCCTCGTATGTTGCTGTGGTTTCCATTCGAATCCCCTCTCGCTCCCCCTCCCCCTCATCCGCGACGGTTGCTGCTGGTGGCGCGTTCCGGTTCGCGGTGGACGACGTCTGAATCTGCGGTGAGGAACGCATTCCCCACCCCTGTTGTCTTCCTATTTTGCTCCGCTCATACCTTCCCGCCGGTCCGCCATTGATTTTTGCTGCATGAAGCCTTTGAATCCGGTGGTTTGTTGTTCCCATTAGGTTAGATTAAGGCCGGCTTCTAGTTTCTAAATCGGTGCTGAGCAACACATCCCCCCTTCCCCTAGCCCCACACCCGCCCTCGCTCTGGATTCCTGTTGCTCTGTCTGCATGCTTCGCCATTGATTTTTGGTGTTCGGACCCTTCGATTCCGGCCGGTTGTTGTTCCCATTAGGTTAGATTAGGTCACCTTCTAGTTCCAGTTGAATATGGCTCAGAAATCTGGTTCAATTTGTGGTAAATTATTTGGCTGGTGGGTGTGGATAGGTCTTCGTGGTGGTAAGTGTGGTCGGTTCTACTAAGGATTTTGTTCTCGTGTTAGTGTTGTGGATGTGGATTTTTAGGACATCCAGTAGTGTTTGGTGTTTTTGGATTTTAAGTTGTGCATTAGTGGCTGAGGATTTGAAAAGTAACCCTAAGTTTTTTCACAAAATGTTGCTTTACGTTGGTTTTGTTTGATGCGGTCTGTCTAAAGAATTAGGCTTTGTGGTGCTCCATTTAGCATGTTTACAATGCTTGTATTTCCTGTGATGTTTGGTTCTGTTTAATTATCATGATGTTTATATTGAACTTGCCAATGACATTGCACTCAAATTACCAGATGCTAAAACACTGCTATTATCGGTGTTGTTTTGTTATGGTTAAATTATCATTATGATGGTATTACACTTACCATTATCATGTTACTGTAGTTACCAGTATTTTTCTAGTCTAATGTAGCGACCAGACCTCAAACGGTCCAATCTCTGTGCTCCGGTGTCATCCCTGGATCAGTAATGCTGACACCACACAGTACTTGAAGGATTTATAACAGAGTAGCAATCACACACTTATTACATCGAGTGTCTCAAAAGAGAACTTATTACAATAAATATGGCTTAAGGCCATCTAATAATGATAACAGCGGAAGGCTTGGAAGATAAGTGAGTCCATCAACTCCAACGGTATCACTGAGTATAGAACCACGACCTAAAAGCACCTTACTCATCGTCTGAAAAGTCTGCAACATGAACGTTGCAGCCCGAAACGGGTCGGCACATGGAATATGCTGGCAATGTAACACATAGAGAACAATGAAAGAATCAGGCTATACTATATGCATATTTGGCTGGTGGAAAGCTCTATGGTTACAGTTTTGCGTAAAGCCATTTTTTCCCTACTGCAAAGGAATACATTTTATTTAACTATCATGGTGGTTGTTAAACATTGAGAGTGTAGACACCCTCTCAATCCCAATTAAACATCATCATTAAAACCCAACAAAATTAATTAGAGTAACATGATGAGATTCACATGATAATCCAAGTACTAGATACTCAAGATGTCCATAATCGGGGACACGGCTAACCATGATTAGTTTATACACTCTGCAGAGGTTTGCGCACTTTTCCCTACAAGACCCGATCTCCTCCGTTGGGATTCTCGCACTACATGGTGTTTGAGAAATGGATGACCGAGACATAGTCTTTCAGAAGCGCTAGCACCTTACGATCGGGTAGACCGTTACACCTACTTTCCCCTACATCTGCTAGTCTACCACTTTAAGAGTTCGCACAACTTAATCAACTATGCTAGAGCCCATAGTAGCTTGTGGCTGCACACAGAAGTTTCTAGTATGAATAATGTCATGATCCCTTTGAGCCTGGGTGGCGGTCCAAAAGAAAAACATGCAATCGCTGGAATACCCAGGTGCCTCAATCCACCCAGATGTGTGTTTAAGTTGCCACCTTAAACAAACCATTAATTTAACAAACTCACATCTGTCATGGATACACTCAACCAATCCACGTCTACTAGCATAGCATGGCATAATAAGCAAACGTAGAAGTAACTCCTAAAGGTTTGATAATATCAGGTAATAGGTACTACCTCATCTACTTCCCAAACCCACAATTTAATTAGATCCTAATCATGCAATGTGTGAGGATTGATCTAATGCAATCAAAACTGGGTAATAGGAAGTATGATCAAAGTGTTACTTGCCTTGCTGATGATCCGCAAAACCTAGCGATTCGAAGTAGCAAGCGGCGCACTCCGGGTACTCTATCACAAACAAACAAGCATACAATAAGCACTCCACTAATGCACAGGTAAAACTCAAATAAGAGATCTACCAGAAAGTTCAACTTAAGAACTCCGGTTGGCAAAAAGAACCAAATCGAACGAAGCAACGAAAGACAAACGACTAAAGAAACAAACTTCGTTTACTATTCTGGATCTAGGCCAAATTTTACAGAGGCAAAAACTTGTTTGAGTTGGTTAAATGGAAAGAGGGTTTGGAGATGAAACTCCAGGCGCTTGAATCGCCTGATTCCGATAAACAAGCGAAAAGTTATACTAAAACGTAAATCGGATCAGAAATCGCGATCAGAAAAATCGCAGATTTAATCCGAGAAAAATAAATGACAAATAGATTAACGAACGAACATTCATTATCTGGATCTAAACGATAAACCCGTTAGTTAAAACGAACGAACGAGCGAACGCTCGCTAATTAACTAAACCGAGAAAAAAACCGACCTATCTAAAAAACGAATCTAAAAAACCGAGAAAACCGGTGAAAACCAACGTTTTTTTTAAAACGGCGGGCGGCGGCGGTTCGACCTCGTCGGCGGCGGGCCTCCGGCGGTGGCGGGGCGGCTAGGGTGAGCGGCGCGGGCGGCTAGGGTTTGGGCGGCGGCGGTGGCTTTGGGCTGAGGTGGTCCGGGTGGCTCGCTATATAAAGCCTCGGCCAGGCAGAGTCCTGGCCGGACACGGCCCAAGGTCGGTTCGGATTTTTTTAAAATAATTACACTCAGAAAAAAACAAAAGAAATACTAAACGGACTCCAAAAATTCCGAAATAAATTCTCCCCGGCTTCTAAAATCAAGCCACACAGGATGAACATTTATTTGGGGCCTAAATGCAATTTTGAAAAACGCGCATTTTTCCTAAATAGCAAATAAAACCAAAATAAAATCTTATTTGATTTTTTATTAAATCCTCAATATTTCTTTATTTTGGGAAAGTCATTTAATTCCCTCTCTCATATTTTGATAATAGAAATAATTGAAAATAAAATAAATAAAATCAAATGATCCTATTTTCAAAATTTGAGAAAACTCAAATATGAAAAATAACGAAATCCCCAACTCTCTTCGAGGGTCCTTGAGTTGCGTAGAATTTCTAGGATCAACCAAAATGCAAATAAATATGATATGCAATGATGATCTAATGTATAACATTCCAAATTGAAAATTTGGGATGTTACAAACCTACCCCCCTTAAGATGAATCTTGCCCTCGAGATTCGGGTTGGCTAGAAAATAGGTGAGGGTGGTCCTTCAGCAGATCTTCCTCTCGCTCCCAGGTGGCTTCATCCTCCGTGTGGTGGATCCACTGAACTTTGCAAAACTTGATAACCTTGCTGTGGGTGACTCTGCTGGCATACTCAAGAATCTTGACTGGTTTCTCCTCATAGGTCAAATCACTGTCCAACTGAATCGCTTCCGGTGGCACTGTATCTCTCAGCGGTATATCAGCCATCTCCGCGTGGCACTTCTTCAACTGGGAAACGTGGAACACGTCGTGAACTCCTGACAATCCTTCGGGCAATTCCAACTTATAAGCTACTTCTCCCATACGTTCCAAAACTTTGTATGGTCCTACAAAACGTGGCGCTAACTTTCCCTTAACTCCAAAGCACTTAACTCCTCGAAGTGGAGATACTCGAAGATAAACTCGGTCTCCGACTTCGTAAACTGTCTCCTTGCATTTAGAATCTATGTAGCTCTTCTGCCTGGACTGGGCTACCTTGAGCCTATCGCGAATCAATTTCACCTTCTGTTCAGACTCCTTAATCAGATCCGGTCCAAACGACTGTCGGTCTCCAACTTCATCCCACGACAATGGGGGCCATCTTCAAACTGGATTGATAACTGTTGTTATAAAAGAACACTGCGTATGGCAAATTCTCGTCCCAACTAGATCCATAATCTAGCGCACAAGCTCTTAGCATATCCTCCAAAATCTGATTGACTCTCTCGGTCTGTCCATATGTCTGCGGGTGGAAAGCTGTACTGAACTCTAGCCTGGTACCCAAGGTTTCATGCAACTGATTCCAGAACTTGGAGGTAAATTGGGTTCCTCTATCTGATACAATGCTCCTTGGAACTCCATGCATACATACGATCCTGGTCATGTATATCTTTGCCAACTTGGCACTAGTATTGGTAGTCTTCACTGGAATGAAATGAGCTACCTTGGTCAAACGATCGACTACAACCCAAATCGAGTCATAGCCTGAACGAGTTCTGGGCAATCCTGTAATAAAATCCATGCCTAACTTATCCCACTTCCATTCGGGTATCAGCAATGGCTGTAGCAATCCCGCTGGCTTCTGATGCTCTGCCTTTACTCTCTGACATACATCACAAACTGCTACATACTCCGCAATAGCCTTCTTCATTCCGGTCCACCAGAAAGTATCCTTCAAATCCAAATACATCTTGGTATTTCCTGGGTGATTCGAATATGGTGAATCATGGGCCTCTTGCAGAATCAACTTCCTGATCTCCGAATCATTAGGCACATAAACACGGTCTTCAAACCATAAGGTATCGTGCTCATCCTCACGAAATCTTTTAGCTTTTCCTTTGCTCATTTTCTCCTTGATAGAAGCAATCTCCTTGTCAGTCCTTTGAGCTTCTCTGATCTTATCCATCAAAGTAGACTGAATCTCCAATGTTGCTACATAGCCTCTCGGGACTATCTCCAAACATAGCTCACGAAGATTTTCGGCTAACTCCCTTGGTAAATCTCCCGTCATTAGGGTGTTGACATGACTTTTACGGCTCAGCGCATCGGCTACTACGTTAGCCTTTTCGGGGTGATAATGCAATCTCATATCATAATCCTTGATGAGCTCCAACCATCTCCTTTGCCTGAGATTTAACTCCTTCTGCGTGAAAATATACTTCAAACTCTTGTGATCTGTGTACACCTCACAATGGTTTCCAATGAGAAAATGTCTCCAAGTCTTCAACGCATGCACTATGGCTGCTAATTCCAAATCATGGGTGGCATAATTTAACTCATGAGGCTTTAGCTGTCGTGAGGCATAGGAAACAACTCTTCTTCATGCATAAGCACTGTTCCAAGTCCTCGACGTGAAGCATCGCAGTACACCTCATAATCCTTGGTCTGGTCTGGCAAAATCAACACTGGCGATGTGACCAAATGTTTCTTCAACTCCTGGAAACTGGCCTCACATTCCTCGGTCCATATGAACTTGGTATCCTTCTTCAATAACTCCGTCATAGGCTTCGCAATCTTCAAGAAATTTTCAATGAATCTCCAGTAGTATCCTGCAAGTCCAAGAAAACTCCGGATCTCTCCAACTGTTGTTGGCGCTTCCCAATTTGTCACAGTGTCAACCTTGGTGGGATCTACTACTATACCTTCTCCGGATATAACGTGTCCGAGAAATCCAACTTCCTTCAACCAAAACTCACATTTGCTAAACTTGGCATATAACTGATGTTCTCTGAGCTTACCAAGTACCAAACGCAAATGCTCCTTATGCTCCTCTTCATTTTTCGAGTAAACCAGGATATCATCAATGAACACTATGATGAACTTATCCAAAAACTCCATAAATACTTTCTTCATCATGTTCATAAAATATGCAGGTGCGTTAGTCAGACCAAATGACATAACGGTATACTCGTACAACCCATACCTGGTGGTAAAAGCCATCTTAGGTATATCCTGTTCTCGAATCTTCAACTGATGGTATCCTGATCGCAGATCGATCTTGGAAAATACCTTAGCTCCTTGCAATCGATCAAACAGATCATTGATCATCGGTAGTGGGTACTTGTTCTTGATGGTTACTTCATTCAATCCTCGATAATCAACAACCATCCTTAACGATCCATCCTTCTTCTCCACTAGAAGTACCTGGCGATCCCCAAGGTGAAGAACTTGGGAGAATATATCCCTTATCAAGTAACTCCTTAATCTGCTTCTTAATCTCCTCCAAATCCTTTCTGGGCATCCTGTATGGTCTCTTAGATATTGGCCCTGTGCCTGGCAAAAGCTCAATCAAAAACTCAATATCTCTATCCGGTGGCATGCCTGGCAACTCCTCTAGAAATACATTAGGGAAATCCTTCACTACTGGTACTTCCTCCTGCACAACTCCTGTTAGGGAATTTACTTGAGTCCTTTTAGGCACATGCCGGGATACATACTTGATCCTTCTTCCTTTTGGCGTTGTAAGCAAAATTGACTTACTAGCGCAGTCAATATTCCTTCATACATCGATAACCAATCCATGCCTAATATCACATCCAATCCTTGAGATTCCAATACTATTAGGTCCTGAGGGAAATACGTAGTTACCAATCCTCAATGGTAACCGATCACACCATAGACTAGCCATATACTTCCGCTCCTGGTGAGCTTACTAACATGGGTGTTCTAAGAACTTTGGGTGGAAGGTTATACTTATCCACAAATCCCCTTGATATGTATGAATGCGATGCACCAGTATCAAAAAAGAACGATTGCAGTAAATGACTTAACCAAAAACTTACCGATTACTGCATCTGGCTGCTCTTCAACCTCCTCCACGCTAACGTGGTTCACCTGTCCCCTGTTGAAAGGGTTCGGCTTCTTCCCAGAGCTTCCATTGCCATTTCCATTCTGAGATTCAGGACATTCATTGGCATAATGTCCGGTCTTTTGGCACTTAAAGCAAGTGACTTGGCTCATGTCTCTTTTGGCCGGGGTTTATGGGTTGGTAATGTTCTGGCCATTGCTTCCTCCATTCCCATTACCATTCTTGGGGCCGTTATGATTGTGCGAGCTACCTCCTCCATGGGTATGCTGAAAATATCCTCCCGGTCTAGGGGTAAAACGTGGCTTCTGCTGAGCTCCTGAACTGTACTTCCCTTGTCCATACTTCCTCTTGCGGTTCTCAATTTGCTGCTGCTTCCCTTCAATCATAAGAGCACGATCTACCAACTCTTGGTAGTTGTTGAAGTTTGCTACCATCAACTGCATGCTCAACTCGTCATTCAGTCCTTCTAGAAACTTCTCCTACTTAGCTGCATCCATAGCAACATCATCTGGGGCATAATGTGCTAGCTTACTAAAGTCCTCCACATACTGGCCAACTGTCCGTCCTCCTTGGCGCAAGTTGCGAAACTCACGCTTCTTCATGGCCATGGCTCCTGCTGAAACATGGGCAGTACGGAAAGCCTGCTGGAACTGGTCCCATGTGATAGTATCGATAGGGAAAGTGGCTGTGAAATTCTCCCACCATGATGCTGCGGGTCCTTCAAGCTGATGTGCGGAAAACTTCACCTTTTCCGCATCTGTGCATCCTGCCGTGGTCAACTACCTTGCTGTCTTGCGGAGCCAATCATCTGCTACTATCGGCTCGGTGCTACTGGAAAACACCGGCAGATTCAGCCTAAGAAAACGGGCTAAGTGATCAAGAGGTGGTGGTGGTGGTGGGTTGTTGTTGTTCCCCTGATTCTGATTCTGGACTAGCAACTGCATCAATGTGTTCTGCTGCTGGATCAACTGAGTGAGCTCCGGTGGGAAGGTAAATCCGGGGTCACGTCTCGGAGGCATCTGAGGGTTTAGAAAAGATGAGATTTAAGAATAGAGAGGGGTCTAGAGAGAAAACACTACCCATATGCACATGAGGCAAAAACAAACAATTCACTTCATTCAATCAATCAAACAAGGGCATACAATCGATCTAACTATCGCAAAAGTGCTCGGACTACTATATTTACATGGTGGACTACTACTACTGATGGGGTGGTCTACTAGAAATATTATTCGACTGCAGACTCCATGATATCTGCTCCTGCTTCATCAACATAGTCATCATCGCTATCATCTGGATCCGAGTCAGTGTCGTCGACGATGATGTAGTCTTCCGGGCGAATCTCCTTGGGTTCTTCGTCTTCTTCTACTGGTGTAGGGCCTCCCATAAACATTCTGATCTTCTTGATCAGATCGACATTCTTCTCCACTAATACTTCGATTTCCTCTTCATAATCTTCATGTGTAGCCTTGAGTTCTTCCTCCAGTTCCGTGATTCTTGTCCTTGCCTTCTTCAGATCTATCATGTCGGTGCACATCTGGTTCTCCTGACGTCGAATGCGCTGGTTTAACTCCTGGATAAAAGCTGCAATTGATCTATCCTTCCTGGTGCTGATCATCTCCCATTTCCCATCTCGGCGCCCACAAATCTGGTAGATAGTATCCTTGAGATTATTGCGGTAAACTTCTCCAATGCGTCCCATGGCGATGTGAGCTGCCATGCTCTTTCCTAGACTCCAGGTTGGTGCATCAAAGGAAAACTCTATGGGCTCAGTGACTGGCATGAACGTCCTTCCTGGAACTTGAACTTGAATCATCCAGCGCTCCTCTTCCGGTAAAGTGGTGTTGTAGGTTCTGGTGAAGCTTGGTACTCCTATGTTCAGATATCTAGTGACTTCCTTCAAGTGACGTCCAAAGTGTGTATCTTCATCCAGTTGCGTGAACTTGTTCCTTGCATCCGCCATCCTAAAAGAGTAGAAAAGATGAGGAGTCATAATGAGAAGAGTGAGTAGTGATCTAGGGCTTTAGCTTAGTGGTCGTGTCCTACAGTCAGCGTGTGCTCTGATACCATCTTGTAGCGACCAGACCTCAAATGGTCCAATCTCTGTGCTCCGGTGTCATCCCTAGATCAGTAATGCTGACACCACATAGTACTTGGAGGATTTATAATAGAGTAGCAATCACACACTTATTACATCGAGTGTCTCAAAAGAGAACTTATTACAATAAATATGGCTTAAGGCCATCTAATAACGATAATAGCGGAAGGCTTGGAAGATAAGTGAGTCCATCAACTCCAATGGCATCACTGAGTATAGAACCACGACCTAAAAGCACCTTACTCGTCGTCTGAAAAGTCTGCAACATGAACGTTGCAGCCCGAAACGGGCCAGCACATGGAATATGCTGGCAATGTAACACATAGAGAACAATGAAAGAATTAGGCTATACTATATGCATATTTGGCTGGTGGAAAGCTCTATGGTTATAGTTTTGCGTAAAGCCAATTTTTCCCTACTGCAAAGGAATACATTTTATTTAACTATCATGGTGGTTGTTAAACATTAAGAGTGTAGACACCCTCTCAATCCCAATTAAACATCATCATTAAAACCCAACAAAATTAATTAGAGTAACATGATGAGATTCACATGATAATCCAAGTACTAGATACTCAAGATGTCCATAATCGGGGACACGGCTAACCATGATTAGTTTATACACTCTGCAGAGGTTTGCACACTTTTCCCCACAAGACCCGATCTCCTCCGTTGGGATTCTCGCACTACATGGTGTTTGAGAAACGGATGACCAAGACATAGTCTTTTAGAAGCGCTAGCACCTTACGATCGGGTAGACCATTACACCTACTTTCACCTACATCTGCTAGCGTACCACTTTATGAGTTCGCACAACTTAATCAACTATGCTAGAGCCCATAGTAGCTTGTGGCTGCACACGGAAGTTTCTAGTATGAATAATGTCATGATCCCTTTGAGCCTGGGTGGCGGTCCAAAAGAAAAACATGCAATCGCTGGAATACCCAGGTGCCTCAATCCACCCAGATGTGTGTTTAAGTTGCCACCTTAAACAAACCATTAATTTAACAAACTCACATCTGTCATGGATACACTCACCCAATCCACGTCTACTAGCACAACATGACATAATAAGCAAACGTAGAAGTAACTCCTAAAGGTCTGATAATATCAGGTAATAGGTACTACCTCATCTACTTCCCAAACCCATAATTTAATTAGATCCTAATCATGCAATGTGTGAGGATTGATCTAATTCAATCCAAACTGTGTAATAGGAAGTATGATCAAAGTGTTACTTGCCTTGCTGATGATCCGCAAAACCTAGCGATTCGAAGTAGCAAGCGGCACACTCCGGGTACTCTATCGCAAACAAATAAGCATACAATAAGTACTCAACTAATGCACAGGTAAAACTCAAATAAGAGATCTTACCAGAAAGTTCAACTTAAGAACTCCGGTTGGCAAAAAGAACTAAATTGAACGAAGCAACGAAAAACAAACGACAAAAGAAACAAGCTTCATTTACTATTCTGGATCTAGGTCAAATTTTACAGAGGCAAAAACTTGTTTGAGTTGGTTAAACGGAAAGAGGGTTTCGAGACGAAACTCCAGGCGCTTGAATCACCTGATTCCGATAAACGAGCGAAAAGTTATACTAAAACGAAAATCGGATCAGAAATCGCGATCAGAAAAATCGCGGATTTAATCCGAGAAAAAGAAAACGACGAACAGATTAACGAGCGAACGTTCATTATCTGGGTCTAAACGATGAACGCGTTCGTTAAAACGAACGAACGAGCGAACGCTCGCTAACTAACTAAACCGAAAAAACCGATCTATCTAATAAAACGAATAAAAAAACCGAAAATAAACCGAACGGTTTTTCGAGAAAAACCGGCGGCAGCGGCGGCTTTGACCTCGTCGGCGGCGGCGGATTCCGGCAGTGGCGGCGGCTACAGGCAGCTTTAGGGTTTGGGGCGGCGGCGGCTTTGGGCTGGTTCGGCCCGGGGTCGCGCTATATAAAGCCCGGCCAGGCGAAGTCCTGGCCGGACACGGCCCAGGGTCGGTTCGTTTTTTTTAATAATTACGCACAGAAAAAACAAAAGAAATACTAAACGGACTCCAAAAATCCTGAAATAATTTTTCCCGGCTTCTAAAATCAAGCCGCATAGGATGAACATTTATTTGGGGCCTAAATGCATTTTAAAAACGCGCATTTTTCCTAAATTCAAATAAAATAGCAAATAAAACAAAGTAAAATCTTATTCGATTTTTTATTAAATCCTTAATATTTCTTTATTTTGGGAAAGTCATTTTATTCCCTCTCTCATATTTTGATAATAGAAATAATTGAAGATAAAATAAATAAAATCAAATGATCCTATTTTCAAATTTTGAGAAAACTCAAATATGAAAAATAACAAAATCCTCAACTCTCTCCGAGGGTCCTTGATTTGCGTAGAATTTCTAGGATCAACCAAAATGCAAATAAATATGATATGCAATGATGATCTAATGTATAACATTCTAAATTGAAAATTTGGGATGTTACATCTAACTACATGCGGCACAATGCTCATTTCTTATTGAATGGTCTGGTTGTTTTTTGTGTGCTTACTGACATCATTTTTGTGATTATTAATGACCATGTGTCAATGCTAAATTTATCACTGGTAATTTGGTTTTACATCATCAAATTGATGCCGCCTTTCTAACTTACCAATTCCATTGTGCCTCAATTATCAGTCACACATGCTTTTATATACCTGTGCCATCTGTTTTGCTATAGTTTAGCAGGTGTGATGAACCAAGTGCAGTTTGCTTGATTTCTTTATCAGTTGTATTATTGCTTTGTCAAACACCAGTTTTATAAATGTTGTTGTTAATTGTGATATCATTTTTTCACAGGTCATCTAATGGTTTCATTCGCTTTCTTTTTTTCCTACGTGTCAGGGAAACAATGCCGAGGAAGCGCAACGGAGATGGTGATGGAATCAATGAGGTTCCTTCGGAAAAGGCGAAACACCCTCCTCCGTGAAACAGAGCCTCACCAAGTTCGCTTCTTCTAGCATGCAAGGACATGAATGATGACAGGAAGGCTGCCATTGATGATATGGATTTAACAAGCCTTCGGAATATCCAGAGTGACCATCTATTCAACAATCTCAGTGTGTGGCTTGCTAATCTGTACGAACCCAATTCCCGTGAGGTGGCCGTACCAGGGCGAGGCAGGCTTCCGGTTAATGAGGAATACGTGCATCGTGTTATGGGCGTGCCGCGTGGAGGGAAGGATGTCCCTTACAACCTCCCTACTGAAGCTGATATTGAGTTAGGGCTTGAGTTGTTTGGCGAGCTTGGATATGCCCCTAAAATGGCTGATCTTGTTGATCTCATAAAGGGTTCTAAAAATGCTGATGATACTTTCAAGCGTATGTGGCTTTGCTTGCGAGGAATACAGTCATTGCCCCGACCACCTCCAACAAAGTTAGCCCCAGATGGTATGTTGTGCTAGTAAGTTTTTATGTAATTCTGTCATTTTCTTTCTTGTGTGCCTGATAACTTTACTATATGTAAGTGTGGTAACTTTCATAGTTTTTTGTGGTGCATTCGGTGAACTTCAGTTTCTTTTTTTTTCAACTTGCAGCGTGACATCGATGGTATTAAAAATCTCAATTGGTCCAAATTTATTGCTGATGAACTACACAAGGCGCTGCTGAAACGCAAGCCTACCAGGGGTTTTGTTCTCTTCTACAATGTAAGTAACGATGCTTTCCTCTTACCTTCTCTTTTTTCATATGTCATTTTTTTGTCATTTTGTGTCTGATTTTTGTTCATGTTTACCATGACGCTTGTATTTTTCTTATTAGCTACTGTACATTCATGCGGTTGATCTTTCTGGACTTGGCATCGTGTTTCCTGATGGTCCTTTTCTCATCAATGTCTGGACAAAGAAGCTGATAACTCTTGTCCTCAACAAGGATGTTCAGGCTGATAAAGTTTCTTTCGGGAAACTACCAGTAATCCATATCTATGTTTTTCAGTTCACACACTGCTTTGCAACTGCATTTTTCTTTTCATTGTTTTTTGTTGTTACTTATGTGTCTTGTCGCTACATTTTTTCCAGTTGAAGCCTAAGTTTGGCATGAATTTCTGTCTGTTTGGTGGTCTGGAAGGTCTTGACAAGTTTATGCGTGTTCATACTGCCCCAAGCTGCAGTCAGGAGGTGAGCATGTAACCTCGTTTCTTGTTTTTTTGCTATTCTATGTTTTTCATAGGCTGGTAACTTATTTGTTGCACTCAATGTGGTGACCCTCTTTTGATGTCAACTTGACACTCTTTACTAACTTGTTTGTTTCCAATGTGTCATATCCTCTATAAAGGATAATAATTATGATGCATCCATGTGATAATTCTTAGTGTAATGCCTTGATAACTTTGTTGCATTCTTGCGATACCTTGATATCATGATAACTTTGGTTGCATTCCTGTGATGATTCTTTTTTCTAAATCCTTAGATAACTTAAGTTTTTTGCTGATATCTAACTGTGCTATTTTAGCTTTCTTGTATATTGATCTTCATTTTCATGGTGACTGAATGTTTGTTAAATCATGAATACATTCATTTGTTTACTGCAACGACACCACACATTTGTTTGGTATTGTTCTTTGTGTGTGCTTTTTGTGAACTCATGATAACTTTTGTTGCATTTTGGTGATAACGTACTAATTATTTTTATTTTTTGCATTTTTATGTTGAACAGAAATTTGCCAAATCAACTCAGATAGTTGCTCGGTTCATGTCTGCTATGGCTGGCATCCTAGGAAATCTTGTGCAATCATTCACCGCTTTGGATGATGAGGGCCATTCAGATGCATCTTGTCAGCTAGACGCTGGATTGAATGTTCTTTCTTCTGCTACCCGTACGACGACAAGGACCACGCGCTCATAGCAAGGCAGGCGGCCAGAAAGTCCTGGAAAGAATGTTGCTGAAGATTCTGACAGTGATGACGAGTATCACGGAGGCAATGATGCTGAGTCTGATGCTGACTCCGATAATGATGACGATTTTAATGATATGGATTATCGAGTTGTTCGTCGTTGCCGTAATGATCCTTTTGTTGCTTCAGGCAGTGGTACCGCGAATGTAGATATGGGTAGCGGTCCAGCTGATGATGACACCACACACCTGGATGATGCAACTGTCAAAGCTCATGAGGACACATGACCAGATGTTGCAGACACGCCTGTCCGCCCTGTCAATGAGAACCTCAATGAGTCTCAGATCTTACTCACTAGCACATCTCATGCAACATCCGTCGGATCAGGTGATGGAGGGCTTAGCCAGCAAGGTCTGACAGACACGCAAGTTGAGGCGGCCACTGAATCTTCTATCAAGCGGTGTGGTTCTCAGCTTTTGAAAAATTTGGCTTACTAGAGGCGCAAGAAACTGAGGCTACCATCACCCCCTGTTCAGCTTCACCAACTGTGCCATCACCCGCCGTCCAACTTCACCATTTGTGCCTCCCAGCCCATCGCAAAGGCCGTCTTCACCAATTGCATTGTCAACATCTGAAATTCATTTAGCTGTGAAGAAAGTTGTGGTCCAGGAGCTTGGTATACGTGTGACTGAAAAGGGAACCGGTGCCGCCATCCCACTATCCACCATGCGGAAGGAGGCCCCACATAGGTGAATGATTATTTCCATTTGGTCTTTTTATCAATGATGTGCCTGAAACAACATGGTAAATCCATTTGTTTGAGTAAGGTAGTTTGGGTAATTTCATGTTGGTAATTAACTTGCTCATTTTTCCCTTTGCAGTGCACCCGGCAAACAATCTGTTGCTGCTAAGGATTCAGAGATTGCACCAGTGAAAAGGTATTCAGATTCTTACTTTCATTTATGTTCAGTAGTTCTTTTTTTCTATACTGTTTTCATATGCAATGAAACTATAGTTTTGTTTTACACCTACCAACAAGGTAGTTATTTTGTTCTTTTTGTCTGATAACTTATTTTGATGAACATTGATAACTCAACTTTGCCCCCTGATAATTTAGAGTTACCAATCTTGGTAACTGTATGTGCTTGTAACATTTGGTTATTTTTTCATTCAGTGCACCTATGAAACAAGTTGCTGCTGCTAAGGGTTCACCAAGTGTATCAGGAAAAAGGTGTTCAGATACCTTTCTTGTTTGGGGTTATTCAAAACAAATTGCTGGTTTTTTTTGTTCATATCATTTGATAACTTTATATTTCTAGTCCTTGATAACTTTGTAATTTTTTCCCTGGATGCTAGTTACACCTGAAGTATGTGACATCTTTTTTTGTTGGAAACATGTGGTAACTTAGGTTTAACAACATGTGTAATCTCACTACTACCCTTGTGTACCCATATTTTTGGTCGTACAAAAGATAAATCTGCTGTGAAAAAGGTGAAATTTGCCAAGACAAGATCCTCTCCACGACTAAGGGCAACATTGTCGCAGACACCGTCATCGGAGACAACAGAAGTTATCCATCTTGATGAATCTCCCACTGCGACATCTCCGTCTGATAAAGCAGCAGCAGCTAGCAAGGGCGCACCTGATGTTGTTGCGGCGGCATCGGCTGGTGTTTCTGATGACCCTGTAGATCAGCTTGCTGCAGCGGCAACTGTTACTGCTGTTGTTGAAGATATCGCCAGCGCGGCTGAGTCTGTTGAATGTGAAAATGAGGTCGTTCCCAATATAGTGCATGATGAAATTGAAGGTATTTATGTGTGCCATCACCTTTCTTTTTCTTGTATGTAATGATGATTTATGTTGACGATGTGTTGAATCTTTTTCCGCTGTAGCCGTTCGTGTCACTGAGGAAGTTGTGGGAGGTACCCCAGTTAATATTCCTATTGATACGGCTACAGCTGGAGGTCAAGAGAATGACGCCCATAATCCTGCGGCCACAGGTTGGTAACTTCACTTTCTTATGTTGATAGCTTGTCTGTTTGAGCCATGATAACTCAAGTTAATGTTCTGGCATTAACAAATACAATGTCCTCTACATGTTTTCCTGATGCATTTTTTCCTTATTTGTGTTTTACTTTTGGTGTCTGTTGCATTAGCTGACCCTATGTTGGAGTCGAGCACCCCTGGAGCTGGAGAATACAATGGTAATTTTACGCCACCCAGCTGCTCTCTCGGGCTTGATGCCATCTTTGGTGCGAGTCCACAAGTGCCACCATCTAGTGAAGCAACTCCAACGGCTCAAGATGCACCCGCATTGGCTCAAGTACCACTTGCAGCACCACAAGGATCGGCGGCGGCGCCATCGTCTCTAGTTCCACCTGCAGCACCAGAAGCATCGGCGGCAGCGCCATCTGCTCAACTACCACCTGTAGCACCAGAAGCACCTGCGGTAGCGCCATCGGCTCAAGTACCACCTGCAGCACCAGAAGCACATGCGACGGCGCCATCGGCTCAAGTACCACCTGCAGCACCAGAGGCACCTGCGGCGGTGCCATCGGCTCAAGTACCACCTGCAGCACCAGCTACTGGTCCTGTCGCCGTTCTAGGGCTCGCATCTCTTGTTGCTACTGGCTCGAAGGGCAAGAAAGTGGAGAAAGTTACCCATGCGCAACTAGTTGCTTGAGCTCCGCCACCCAACTCTGGTAAGTGAAGACCTTGTGTCTTCGCTTTTCTGCGGCGAGAGTGATGGATTGAGATATGTCAGTGTACATCGTATTGTTTGTGGCTTGGTGTGCTCTTTTTATTTATGTGCTTGGAATTTGCTATCCTTCGTGTGTATGGATGAATGTAATACTACTTCTATGCTTTGTGTGACGTAAATGAACATTTGTGCTTTCAGTACCCGGAATATATATTGTTGTTGTGTCCGCTACAATATTTTGTACGATGCTAGCATAGACAATAACTCCAACCTCTTTCCCCCTGGTAACTTTGTCAGTTTTGAAAGCTGATGTTATCCGTTACTGACTTTAGTAAGCGCATGATACATACATCTCCTATCATTGCCTATTTATTTTCCTTAATTTGTTGTCGTGCTTACAAAACAATACCACACTGGTAGTAGCAGGTGTGTACTCTCATTCATCTGAAATTTGTTATTATTCCCTCGTTTTTTAATTACCCCGATAAGTCTATACGACACTATCTTGGTAACTCAAATGTTCAAATCCTGACAATTTACTAACCATTAAGATCATAACTCCAGCCACATATGCATTCTTTACCAATTCTGGGCTATACAATTCTTTTTGGTCTTCTTTTACATGTTATGATGATTTGATGATATCACAACTGTTCCTCATTATGCACCAGTGCTATCTAATTTGTTCTTTAAAAAGCCCATACCAGTGTGCTAGTAATCCACATTCACATTACGTGGTATTTTCTATATCGTGTTCCTGATAACTTATTGTATATTGTCTCAATTTTTAATACTTGTTTCTTTGCAATAATTTATCTTGTTTATCACTATTGTTCATGTCCTCATCGCTCTTATTTTATGTAACACTGGAAGGTGGTCGTGTGCAAGTGTATGATGTCGAGATTGACGATGATGAGGTTCTCATGTGGTGGGAAGAATTTGAGCATGACAATCTAGCATTAAAAGGGAAATCTAATGTTCAAATAGGTGATTTTTTCTGCTCCATGAACATTGCAACCCTTGCACAAACCCCTTTCTTTGTTTTTCAACTATGGATCACCACTTGATAATTAAAACATGTGGCAGTTGATAAGTTATGACCCACCACTTGATAATTCTTTTAGCCATCTGCTGATAACTCATGTTTTCATTGTTTTTTGACTTTTTTGCTTTACTCATGTCCTTGTTACATTATACATGTTAGTTATGTTTTTTCTGTTTTTACTAGACAACCCTCAAAGTCCAACATTTGTTACACCAGAGTTACCACCTCGCACAGAGCATTTAGTATGCAGTTCAACCCCTAAATCCTTTATTCGGAAAGTTAGGGTCACCCACCCGTCCAAATACCTACTCCCGCCTTTTGCCACCCTCACACCGAGCGAGGAGGAAGAGTTTGTTTACAATGAAGTTATCAAGCATACTACTGATTCTAAATCTAAGATTAAAGAGTATGTTTCCATCCTTCTCTCATTTTTTTAGCATAAATCATTATTTGTGTGCCATTTTTTGAAATGTATTTTTTAAATCTTTTTTTGTATTTGTAGTGTTAGGGTCTGACATTGATGGTAGGTGCATCACCCTCGGTGAGCTCGCCAATTGTGTGAAGGTAGTTGGGCAACTATCAACCAACATTGCTGAGTTGCATGTTCGCATTCTCCAGTATAAGGAAACGCCAAATAGGCTCATCTTCCCTTGGCTACTATCTGTGTATCTGTTGGTAGGAGACTTCAAGTGCAAGTGTGTATTGAAGTATTTCCGACGGGACAAGTTTTACATTCTTAGTCACCAGGATCAGGTATGTTATGTTTGTTGGATCTGGTATGTTATGTTTGCTTGCCCTGGTAACTCTGCAGTTAGAGTCTTGGTAACATCATGTTAATATTAGTACTTTTATTTTTACCCTGACATTGTTTGTTATTCATGTCATGATAATCTCTATCCTGCACACTGGCAACTTTGACCTTTATGCCCTGATAAATTTTTTCTAATTGCCTCCCATGTGAATTTCATGACCATTTGTTATCTTGGTAATTTTGTTTCTTTTCTCTCCTTCCATGCTTACTGCCTTTTAATTTTTTGCAGCTGCCATTCCCTGCTTTGCAAAAGTTGGGCCTCGGTCCAAATGACGGGCATTGGTATGTGTTGTCACTAAATCTCAGGGCGAAGCGGTTTGAAGTTCTAGATTCGTTGCATGAACAAGATAGTCCTTCTCTTCTCGAGCATGCGACAAAATACATGAACGCTATAAAGAAGGCTTGGTTGATAAATTACAAGGACTCGCATAAGCAGATTCAGGACTATGAACTTGTGTGCATTGATGTGTTGAAACACGATAATGGGTTAGTTCTGGATTATCCACTCTCTTTTTAACACCCCACTATATGTTCTTATCCCTGTTTATTGACCCGGTTGCAAACTCCAATTAAACTGATTGTGTGTTGTTTATTCCATCACAAATATTTCAGCATTGATTGCGGATTTTTTGCTTGCACGTACCTTGAGGCCTGGGATGGCAAAAATGTTCCGGCCATATCTAAAGATCAAATTCCAGCTCTCTGGAAAATTTTGACATTGAGGTGGTTAGATCCTGATCAAAACAAATGCAAACAATGGCGTTATCATCTGTTCGGCAGTGGGTGATGAGGTGATAATTTTTTTACAATAGTTCGATAACTTCTACCAAAATGTGCTGATAACTTTTTTTACATGAATCTGTCATGACAATGTCATGGAGCAAAGTGTTGACATGCTGTTTTACTATAGTATACACAGTCCAAAGTCACTGACCAAATGATAAATTCATTGTTGTGATTATAATTTGTATCACATTTGATTTGATAACTGCAATCATCTTCTGGTTGAAGACCGAGATTACTTGATTCTAATTTTTAGAAGTGCAAGTAGGACTAATTTTTTGTTCATAAGTAATACAATGCAGTGCTGGTAGCCTTCAAAAAATGTAGATATAAAATTTTTGGATTTACAAATCCATGTCAATTCCATCATACATTGCTGGTAATTGACATAATAGGGTACTAATAGCTTGCTTAAAATATAGATATACACTTTTTTGCATTACAAAGCCATGATAAATCCATGATACAATGCTGATAACTGGAATGTTATGGGGCTTATAGCTTGCACATTATGGTCCATGAAAAGAATGTAGCCACCATCTTCCCTTTTAATAGCACCTTCTTCATTTATCTTGCTAGGGGAGATCTGCATTTGCGTTTGTCATGGTCCAGACTCCCGCACACAGCACATTTCCTTTTTGGCTTGGGCTTTGCAATCTCAAAACCTGACTGCTTTCTTTTTGACTTTGGATGCCCCTTCGTTGTAGTCTTGTGAGGTGAGGGAGTCCTGGATTAGGGGTCCTTGGACTGCCGGACTATATACTTCGGCCAGATTGTTGGACTATGAAGATACAAGATTGAAGACTTCGTCTCATGTCTGGATGGGACTCTCCTTTGCATGGAAGGCAAGCTTGGCAATTCGGATATGTAGATCTCCTCCCTTGTAACCGACTCTATGTAACCCTAGCCCCCTCCGGTGTCTATATAAACCGGAGGGTTTAGTCCGTAGGACAACAACAATCAGAATAATAGGCTAGCTTTTAGGGTTTAGCCTATATGATCTCGTGGTAGATCAACTCTTGTAATACTCATACCATCATGATCAATCAAGCAGGAAATAGGGTATTACCTCCATCAAGAGGGCCCGAACCTGGGTAAACATTGTGTCCCCTGCCTCCTGTTACCATCCGCCTTAGATGCACAGTTCGGGACCCCCTACCCGAGATCCGCCGGTTTTGACACTGACATTGGTGCTTTCATTGAGAGTTCCACTGTGTCATCACCATAAGGCTTGATGGCTTCTTCGATCATCGGCAATGATGCGATCCAGGGTGAGGTTTTTCTCCCCGGACAGATCTTTGTATTCGACAGCTTCGTACTGCGGGCCAACTCGCTTGGCCATCTGGAGCAGATCGAGAGCTACGCCCCTGGCCATCGGGTCAGGTTTGGAAGCTTGAACTATACTACCGACATCCGCAGAGACTTGATCTTCGATGGATTCGAGCCCATGTCAGGTGCGCTGCACCGTCGCGACAAGCATGACTTAGCTCTGCCACCGGACGGTGTTCGGGAGATCACCCCTATGGCTACTCCGGCCTTCAATCTGGAGCAGATCGTGCCGTCCGAGGACGGGTGGATGGACCCCGCCACTGAGGCCGCACACTCAGTGGCGATAGAGCCGAATACTGACTTCACCTCCTACGAGACCTGTGTTGCCGGATCCTCGGATTCGTCCCCGGCCATGAGCTCCGAACCGCCTGCATTCGTGCCTATCGAATCTGAATGGGCACCGATCATGGAGTTTACCTCCATGGATATCTTTCATCACTCACCCTTGGGCGACGTGCTAAATTCATTGAGGTCTCTCTCCTTGTCAGGAGACCCTTGGCCGAACTATGTCCGGCTTGAGTGGGAAGCGGACGACGAAGAAATTCATTCCCCACCCACCACCCACTTAATAGCTAATGTCGACGACCTAACCGACATGCTTGATTTTGACTCCGAAGACATCGACGGTATGGACGACGATGCAGGAGAGGAATAGGAACCACCGCCCACAGGACGCTGGACAACCACTTCATCACACGACATATACATGGTGGATACACCCAAAGAAAACAATGACGAGGAACGGAAGGATGCAGTGGAGGATAATTCCCTCGAGAAGCAACCAAAGCGACGACGTAGGCGCCGCTCCAAATCCCGCCTCGGCAAAAACAACGACAACAGCACAAGGAAGAATAATACTCCGGTCGACTCCAAAGCAAACGACGACCACATGGACCCAGCGACAGAGCAGGATGAACCAGCGGATGGCAAACATAGTACGGAACCATAGTCCGATCACGGCGACGCCAAGGGTAAAACTCATCAACCTGTCTCCGGAGAGGAGAACAGTCCGGACGACGATGCACACATCATCCCGGAAAGGAACTTGGAGCAAGAGGACCTCCATAGAAGGCTTATTGCCACTGTGAGGAGTCTAATGAAGCAGAAGCAAAGGCTTAAGGCCACGCAAAATACACTCAACAGTAGATGGAACAAAGTGCTCGACACTGAAGAAAAGTACGGTGGCAGCCGCCACACAAAGAGCTATCCAAAGCGC
Organism: Triticum aestivum; assembly: GCF_018294505.1. NCBI lineage: Eukaryota > Viridiplantae > Streptophyta > Magnoliopsida > Poales > Poaceae > Triticum > Triticum aestivum. Next base: position 534,160,757 of record NC_057809.1, on the reverse strand, counting down.
AAGCTGCTGCCCGAATTCGATCACGAGGCCTTAGAGCCTATACAGCCGAAAAATAAAACGGCCGATCAGCCGGATTGACCACCCCGTTGCCGCGATAGGGCGGCTAACGATGTCGCACATAAGTCAGCACACAATTTACGTGAGGACTTGCACCAAAAAGCCGGTATGACCAGGTCCATCTACGGATCTAGGAAGCGCGCTCCGACACAGAATCAAAACCGAACACTACAACCGTCAGAACGCCATGACACATCCAAATACAGGGGTGCCGCGCACCCCCTATGCTTCACCGATGAGGTTTTGGATCACGAATTTCCAGAAGGATTCAAACCCATGAACATAGAGGCATACGACGGAACGACAGACCCTGGGGTCTGGATTAAGGACTTTATCCTTCATATCTAGATGGCTCGCGGAGATGATCTCCACGCCATCAAATACTTACCCCTCAAGTTGAAAGAGCCAGCTCGGCACTAGCTAAAGAGCCTCCCCGAAAACTCAATTGGAAGTTGGGAAGAGCTCGAAGATGCTTTTAGGGCTAATTTTCAAGGGACCTATGTCCGACCTCCGGATGCAGACGATCTAAGTCATATAATTCAACAGCCCGGAGAGTCAGCCCGAAAGCTTTGGAATAGATTCCTCACTAAGAAGAATCAAATTGTCGACTGCCCGGACGTCGAGGCCTTAGCGACTTTGAAACACAGTGTCCGGGATGAATGGCTCGCCAGACACCTCGGCCAGGAGAAACGAGGACAATGGCAGCCCTAACAAGCCTCATGACCCGCTTTTGCGTGGGCGAAGACAGCTGGCTGGCCCGTAGTGGCACCAGCGACCCAAGCACATCCGAAGTCAGGGATGGCAATGGAAAACCATGATGAAATAAAAGCAAGCGTCGAAACAATGAAGACAGCCCAAACAACACGGCGGTAAATGCCGGATTCAGGGGCTCTCGACCCGATCAACGGAAAAAGCCATTCAAAGGCAGCAGAGATGGACCGTCCAGCCTAAACAAGATTCTAGACAGATTATGTCAGATTCATGGCACCTCCGACAAACCAGCAAATCACACCAACAGAGAATGCTGGGTCTTCAAGCAGGCCGGCAAGCTAAACACCAAACACAAGGGGACGGAGACACCAAGCGAAGATGAGGATGAGCCTCGCCAGCCGAACACTGGGGGACAGAAAAAATTCCCACCAGAGGTCAAAACAGTGAACATGATTCATGTAACAAAGAGGAGGAGCAAATGCGCACTCCGAGACGTATGCGCCGTGGAGCCCGTCACCCCCAAGTTTAACCCTTGGTCGGCCTACCCGATCACTTTTAATCGCAGGGATCACCCGACTAGTATCCGACACGGAGGATTGGCTGCCTTGTTACTAGACCCAGTAATTGATGGATACCATCTCACCCGAGTCCTTATGGACGGCGGCAGTAGTCTTAATCTGATATATCAGGACACAATCCGCAAAATGGGGATAGACCCGACACGAATCATCCAAAGCAATACTACCTTTAAAGGAGTAATGCCAGGCCCAGAGGGCCGCTGCACGGGCTCTCTAGTACTAGAGGTTGTATTCGGTTCTCCCGACAACTTCCGGAGTGAAAAGTTAAACTTCAACATCGCTCCATTCCGAAGCGGCTATCAAGCACTACTCGAAAGAACGGCCTTCGCTCGTTTTAATGCAATACCGCATTACGCTAACCTTAAGCTTAAGATGCCCGGTCCACGTGGCATCATCATAGTTAGCGGAAACACAGAATGTTCCTTACGTGCGGAAGAACGTGTTGCGGCTTTAGCAGTCGAACACTGAACGCCCTCTCCAACTAGAATAAATGATCAGTCGTCATGATCGCAGACATGGCTAGACGAGTCCGGCGCATCACTAGCTGTAACAGATCAGATAAACCTAAGACTGGGTCGATGGATATACCCCCGTTGGTGGTGCTAGGGGCTTCCCACATGAAAAAAGGACTACGGTTCAGCTTGATCTTATTTAGATTGAATTTTAATGGTTTATTAAGAATAACCAATTTTTCGCACGAAAACTTTCACCTGGGCTTTTCTCTCTTACAGATGATCATCGTGCTACACCCTTCTAGGATACGACGCAACGGAGACACAGGCGTAGACGTGCGGCAGGGCCCTGTTCAAAGGTTTCTTTTTCGATTAAGACCCTGTGTAAACCTTTTTTACTGTCTCTTGTTGCTTCACACCGTCAGGATACACTACAAAAAAAGACACATCCGTGACATTTTGGGCCGAACGAATTTTTTTTCTGTCATACATATGACACTTCTATGACGATAATTGTGACAAAACTCGGTATGATCATAGATGTGGTGGGATCCTACTTCTATGACAAAAAATCATGACAAAAAATGGGCTTTTCGTCCTGGGCGGGCCGGAGACGCAGCTGCATGACATTCTTTGGGCCGTCCATGACAGAAAAAACCGTGGTAGAAGCGAGGGGGAGGAAAATTTCAGGGAGTTCCCGGTTACGGTGGGAGGTCGGGGGCCGAGCGATGCGCGTTTCTCTCGTACACGTACGCGCGTGTGTGCGAGGCATTGGCTCTAACTGAACCCGAGCGAGGCGTTGGGCTCTAACTGGACCCGAGCGATTGCACTGCAGGCTACGCGTTACTGAACCCGATCGAGCGATTCCTTCGCTACTGCTGCTAACTCAAGCCGATCGATGCTGCCTCTGGATGAACAGTGAGCGTTGCAGGGGGCTTTGGATGAACAGTTCCCGGTGGGGGTGGATGAACAGGACCCCGTGGTGTTGCCTCTAGATGAATAGGACCCCAATCGATCGAGCCGGTTGGGGCTGGATGAACAGGACCCCGTGGAGGGCTGGATGAACATGACCATCCCGTGGAGGGCAGGATGAACAGTAGATGGTGAAGGGCAAGATGAACAGTAGCCCGTGGAGAGGTGGTTGAACAAGAGCCCGTGGAGAGGGCTGGTTGAACAGTAGCCGGTGGAGTAGCGCGCGGTGGAGGCTGGATGAACAGGAGCCCGTGGATGAACAGTCGCTGGTGGAGGCTGGAGGAGGTCGACGGTGGATGAACAGTAGCTCGTGGAGGCTGGAGGGGGTCGACGGTGGAGATGAACAGTATCCCATGGAGTCCCATTTTGCGGTACACCACACCCCTCCTGATGAACAGGACCCCCGTTTCGACCGTAGCGCTCCAACACAAGTCCGTTTCGTCCGTTTTGCGATACTCCACACTCCTCCCGATCAACAGTACCCCCGTTTCGACCGTAGAAGGTCCGTTTCCTCCGTTTTGCGGTACGCCAGACCCCTCCCGATGAACAGGATCCCGTTTTGAATGTGGCCGGTTGAACACAAGGACGTTTCCTCCGTTCTGCGGTACACCATGCCTCGTTTCCATCGCCTGTTCCATCCAAGCCCTCCCGATGAACACGACGCATTCCGTTGCCTCCCCATGAACACGGCGCATTCCGTTGCCTCCCCATGAACACGACGACGACGTTGTTTCTACGTTCCGACCCAGCCATGTACACGAGCCCTGGCCGTACATATGCGCGAGTAGGCATTTGAGACCCTACCCGTATGTACACATACGTGGCCGTATTTTCTTTCTTGCACCCTGGCCGCTGTACGTACGTGTACATGCTACGTGCGCGCCTCTACTACGACATGTGCGCGCCTCTACATCGACCAGTATGTACGTACACGTTCGCGACCAGAATGACAATGCTACTTACGCTTCGACCAGGTGGGTCCGGACTGTCAGGCACTTCCTTGCCTGCGAAGATGTAGCTGGTGGGTCCCAGTAGTCAGGGGGCAAATTATTTTTTTGCCCGGACGCACTTCCTTGCGTGCGAAGATGTAGTTGGTGGGTCCCAGCAGTCAGAGGAAACGTTTTTTTTCATGAAATACAGTGGCCCGTCCGGTGGGTCCCAGCTGTCAGGTGGAGGAATCATTATTTTCCGCGTAATAAGGAGGCACTTCCTTGCTGCGGTCGTGGACCCAGCTGTCAGCCTCTCCATGTATAGTCCACGTCTGATCAAAGTCGTTCCTTGACCACGTTGACCATGCCGCGCCGAGAGCACCAGGGCGGTGGACGAGGGTGAGGCCTAGGAAGGGGACGACACGGAGGCAGGGAAGACTCGGCAGTTGTTTCCCACGCGGAGGGGAGTACGACTGTATGAGGGTTTACTGGTTTGTCTGCCGTCGCCGGAGAATAACAGCAGGTGTGGATGAGTACAGGGATGGCTAGGACAGCGATGGGAGTACGATCGGGCGGTGAGGCCTGCATGGCAGCACAGCCGGCCGCGAGGAAGGAGCAGGCAGTCCCGCCGACGCTTGTTTGAGCAGCTGGAGCAGGAAGAGCAGAGATTGAAGAAGCACGACGGTCGTTGGATGGACATCCAACAGTCAGTGCTTATGTGTCAACCTTTTTTTAGGAAAGCCTCAAATTTGTGGAAAACAGCATACAACCCATCTGCCATTATTTCTAATAATTTATAGCCCATTTGCTAATTCTTAAGGTTTTTTTGGAGCCCATATTCTTTTTGTTAGCATTACAGCCCATATTGTGGCAACGGTTAAAACACTATATGAAATTTTGCATATTTCGGTTCGGTCTGAACTGTTTTTAATCCCGAAATTTCGACTCACATTCAAACTGAATTTAAAAATAAATGTATATCAATATAATATCCAACAAATTCTCCACGCATAAAAATTAATGTAATTTAAAATCTTGAAATGAAAAAAAAGATATTTGAAACTAATTGCCGGTTTGATGTGTTTTAAAAATGTACAACCCATTTCTCATTACTGATGGGCCATTTCCTTGGCCAGCCGAATGAAAGCTCTCCTCGTCTTGAAAGATTTGCAGCCCAACAGGCCTGACAAAGCGACTTACTTGGCAAAGCACAAAAAAACTGTGTTGTGGCTGTGGACCCAGCCGTCAGCCTCTCCACGTACAGTACTCTTTCGATGGAAGTCGTTCCTTGACCATGTTGACCACCCCGCGTGGAGAGCACCACAGTGGTGGATGACGGCGAGGCCTAGGAAGGGGACGACGCGGCAGTGGAAGCCCGCGCGGAGAGGACTATGAGGGTTCACTGGTTCGGCTGTGGTGTGAGGCTGCCGTCGCCGTAGGGCCTGGCCAGCGGTGGGAATAGTAGGGGGCAGTGAGGCCTCTGCAGCAGCATAGCCGGCCACGGGAGGCAGGAGCATGCGGCACGACCGGAGCTGCTTTGGGAGGCTGGAGCAAGAAGACCAGAGGTTGAAGAAGCACTACGACCGTTGGATGGACATCGTACGGTCACTGGAGCTAGAATCATTCATATTGACTAAGTTGACAAAGCCCTTCGTCCCCGTCAACTTAGTAGGCCCACAAGTCAGCCTCCCAGCAAGGTGGGTCCCAGCTAGCCGGGGGAGTATTCATTTTTTGTGCGTAATAAGGAGGCACTTCCGGTGGGTCCGAGCTGACAGCGGGGGGACGTTTTTTTCGCGAAATATGGTGGCCCGTTAGGTGGGTCCCAGCAGTCAGGGGGAAACGATTTTTTCGCAAAATATTGGTGGCCCATCCGGTGGGTCCCTGCTGTCAGGTGGAGGAATCATTATTTTCCATGTAATAAGGAGGCACTTCCTTGCTGCCGTCGTGGACCCAGCTATCAGCCTCTCCACGTATAGTCCACGTACGATGGAAGTTGTTCCTTCCATGTTGACCATGCCGCGCCGAGAGCACCAGGGCGGTGGACGACGGTGAGGCCTAGGAAGGGGACGACGCGGAGCCGGTGAAGACACGGTAGTGGATGCCCACACGGAGAGGAGTATGAGGGTTCACTCGTTCGGCTGCGGTGTGAGGCTGCCGTCGCCGCAGGGCCTGGCCAGTGGTGGGAATAGTAGGGGGCGGTGAGGCCTCCACGGCAGCACAGCCGACCATGGGAGGCAGGAGCAGGCGGCACGACCGGCGCTGCTTTGGGCGGCTGGAGCAAGAAGACCAGAGGTTGAAGAAGCACTATGGCCGTTGGATGGACATCGTACGGTCACTGCAGCTAGAATCGTTTATATTGACTAAGTTGACAAAGCCCTTGGTACGTCAACTTAGTAGGCCCACAGGTCAACTTCCGAAATGGTGCGCCCCAGATGTCAGGGGGAGGTATCATTTTTTGGGCGGGTGAAGCTAGAATATCCGAGATTGAAGAAGAAGCACGACATCCGTTGGATGGACATCCAACGGCCACTGCTACTAGAACCGTGTGTTGACTATAAGTTGACAAAGCCTTGCATACGCGTCAACTCTGTTTTTTTAGGGGACGCGTCAACTTAGTAAGGCCAGAAGTGTGTGGTAGAGAACTTATAGCCCATTTGAGATTTGTAAGAATGTGTAGCCCATTTTTGAATTCTAATGGAATTTACTACAGCCCATTTACAGTTTGTTAAGAGTATAGCCCATTTCAACCAACCGTTCAAAACAGAATTCAATAAAATTTCCCACATTTTGATGGGATCCGAAATATTTTTATCCCAAAATTTCTAGTCAGATTAAATACAATTTCAATATAAATTTATATTACGTAAAAATCCAACAAAACATTGCGCTCGCAACAATTAATGAAATTAAAATTTTCAATATCCAAAAATAATATTTTATAAAGTAATCACGTGTTTGGTGCATTTTTTATAGTTACTACCCAGTTTTTATAATTACATCCCATTTATTATTTCTTAAAGCCCATTTTCTTGTTAAGCCTAATGCATCCCTCCTAGGAAAGATTTGCAGCCCAGCGGGGCGGAGAATAACAACTTCACCTTGCCTGGGTATTCCTAAAAAAGTATAGCTGGGCTAGCCATTTTCAGCTTGAAAAAAATTCATATCTGCTCTGGATATCGGCCCCTTCGATGAAGGTAAAAGCCTACGTCTAGTTGTGATTGGTATTGCTAGGGTTTCAAAGGCCAGGGAGCGAATCCGCTTTGTCTGGCTCTCGAGTTGTTGTTGTCTCTCCCTAAACCGCGGCCGGGTCATCCCTTTATATACATAGGTTGACGCCCGCCGGGCTACAGAGTCCCGAAGCCGGTTTATAAACGTATCCGGTTCGGCCTCTCTCTTTCTATCTTACTATACAAGTTACATGACTAGGCTGGTTTACATTTACAAACTGTAATCCGCCTTTGGGCCCTCCGTAAAGCGCCATCATCTTTACATCTTCATGGGCTTCTAATCTTCAAAGAGTCAACCCGGCTACATAAGGTCGGTTTATGTCCAGTAGTAATATCCCCAACATTTGGCTCCAGATTGGTTTGAACTTGTTCATGTCAATCTTCCATACTTTAGAAAAAATCTTCTCTCTTATCTTCATTTTTGATCTTGTAAACCGCCGTGACGTCATACTTCAAAATTACGATAAACCGTCCTGACGTCATCCATCCGTTGATGTCGGAGATTTCCTTCATTTAATATATATCCAATCATCGAGGCGACACCTTTATTAACTTATCCATTTTTGGGCTCCTCGATTCCCGTACTTGCCATTTTTTCACTTCGCCTTATAAATAGGACCGAGGGGTCATTTTCACCGTTTCCCCCCGTGCCTCTTCGCGTCGTCTTCCTTGCACCGCTCAGCTTCTGGAACTCCGCCGCCACCGTCGACCGCCATCTCTGCTCCGACCTTGGCCGCTGCATCGCCCTGAACGCAGCAGAAAACTGCGGCGCCCTTCCGCTTCCTCGCCAGCTCCGGTAAGTTCTCTGCTTTTTTCACCATAGATCTGTTCTAGGGTTTCGACATTCTTCGCAGTTCTTCCGAAGTTCATCAGTGCTATTCTTCCCTGTTCTTCCTTTAATAGATGGACACTTCATGCTTGATGCATCTCTTGCCGTAGCTTACCTACCATGGTCATCACAAATCCTTATGTGCAAAAAACTGATCTAGTCTCTCAAAAATTGCTTCAGTTCTGTACCCCTTCAAGATCCAATTAATTTTGCTTTTCTGTCTTATCTTTAGATCCGAAAGTTTTATACATCACCGTGAGATCTGTTTCTATGTTCCTATGAGATCCGTTTCTCCTCGCACCAATATAAGTGGATTAACATTGTATAAATAGTCTATGCCATTAGCCCTCTGATAAACCGGAAGAGCATGTTACCTTCACAATTATGCTCCCGTTTAACAGTGTCTAATCAACCCTGTGCTAGCATTACCTTTCTCTCTCATTATACTAGTCTCCAGGTTGTACCATTTATCATATCAGCATGTTTCTTACTCCCTTGTCTCTTGTGTATAATCATGCATAATTTATAAACCGGCCTTTAATTTTCAGTTTGTTCGCTTTGCAATGGCCAAACAATTCACTGCCTGCAACTGGGCTCGTTCCCGGGTTACTGAGGATCAATTGAATGAGATGGTTAGCATCGGCTCTCTGCCTAAGAAAAATGAGATCAAATGGCGAGTTCCAGGAACAGAGAATCCTCCAACCCCAAGACAAGGCGAGGTGGTAATCTTTGTCACCATATAGGTCATGGTTTCAAACCGCCAGGGTCAAAATTTTATCGAGATGTACTTGCCAGCTTCCAATTGCATCCACAAGATATTGGTCCCAACTCAGTATCCAACTTATGTAATTTCCAAGTCTTCTGTGAAGCCTATTTACAAGAAGAACCAACTGCAGAATTGTTCCAGGATTTCTTTCACTTAAACCGGCGCACAGAGTTTGTAAATGGCCCGAACACAGAGCTTGGTGGTGTCTCGATTCAAAAGCGGAAAGAAATGGAATTTCCTCATGCCAAACACCATAGCCACCCAAAGGAATGGAACCAAACATGGTTCTATTGCAGAGACACTTCGCCTGAGGATGAAAATCCCCTCCCCGGCTTCCGTGACCAATACTCACCCAATGCCACAATGCCTGAGCTCTTCAGAAAGGCCAAATAAGCTCCTCAAATCGCCAAGCTCCGGGCCTTTATGGCAAATGGTTTAACAGGTGTGGATTTTGTACGCTGTTGGATATCCTGGAGTATCTTGCCGCTAAGCCGGCGTCCCGGTTTAATGTGCGAATATACTGGTGAAGTTGACGATCCTCAACGCCACTTCAACATCCAATTATCTGATGAAGAAGTTACTGAAGGTGTAAAGAAAATTCTGAATGAATCGGAACTGGTGTGTAGTCAAACCGGTCTGAATCCCTTCTACACCAAGAACAAACCGCCTGCTGTAAGCATTACACTTCCTCTTCATCTCTAATATCTTTGACTTATACAAGCTGTAACCCTTCTTCTTTATATGTATAGGGTGAGGACCTTTTCTGGAAACGAAAATCCATAGAGAAAGCGGCAAAGCCAACTGGAGATAAAGCGGTCAAACCAACCCGCCCGAAGACCAAAGTCGGAAAACGGACGTCAAAGCAGAAAACGGCTGACCGGATCACTATGGAACTTGATGATGATACTGATGACCCAGAAGTGAGGTATAACTTGACTCACTGGGCTCTCTTTTTATGCATCTTGTTAACAATGATCTTCCTCAGGAGGAGGCAGAAGCTAGTCAGGCTGAGGACGTAGAGGTAATTGCCCTTTCCTCCGGTTCAGACCCTATGCCAACACAAAAAACTCGCCAAACAATCTGGAAAGTAACCTTTTCTCATCCTCTTGCTCACTTGGATCCAACATTTATTTTGAAGACTCAACAGCATGAAGCTCGCCGGACAACCCGGCATAGTGGCCAACAGGTCACCTCTACCGGTTTACCTGATACCCCGGTTCGGAAGCGTCGGTCTGAGGTCTCTCCTACTTCTGACCATTCTTACCCCAAGGCAGGTTATTTCAGACAGCCTCTTAATCCGTCCGATTCAAATTATCAGGTGACACCTCCTTCCTCTTCTGGTGAATCGACCACAACTCAACTCCCCCCTTTGAAAACTATGGCTGGGTGAGTTATGAAAAACCTTTCCTTTCAATGCGCCCTACATCTTTTGAACAGGATGTTAACCCTTTTTTATTCTGTTTGCAGGGCCAAAGCCAGACCCAACAAGAAAGCTCGGGTCACCAATCTGCCAGAAGACCCTGTTGCTGAAGAAGAAGAACTAAGAGGTGAATCGGAGCAGACTGGTGAACTAGAAGGCCTCCATCCTGAAACAACTTTTGACGATCTGCCCCTTGACGGCCAACACATTGACGAACCAACAGATGATGAGCCTGCCGCCCCTGATACTGAACCGGCAGAACCAAACCGGGCTAATCCAATGAAAGACACTGAAATTCCATCATCATCCACCAAAAATCCTGAAGGCCAAGGTGATGGTGTTATTGTTACTGGAACAGGACACAGGTCTCCTGGTCATCCCGTCATTTTGGCTCAGCATAGTGCCAAAGAAGAACAAATTGCCAGGGATAAAGGTAAATGGAGCAGCGACCTATCAAACTATGCTCATCTTAACGCTGATGAGCTTCATTCCGGCTTCTTGAACCGTCTGCACTCAACCCGGGATTATGAAGCCGGTTTGGTGAATTTGATGAAAGAACGATATGAGGTAAATGCTTCTCCCTTGTACATTAATTTAAGCTGGAATACTATTCCAAGTAGCCTCCAAGAGCCATTTTATGATTGTTAATCATAAACCGGGTCTTTGTAACACTTCAAGCATCCCATCATTGATCTTTGCAAAGGCGTGTCCTCAATCATAGAGAAGACTCATGTTTGAAAAAAATAGATAACGTTCTGCAGCATAGCCCCCAAAGGCCGGTTTAACTTGGCAAGTTAATCCGGTTTTTAATCCACACCGCCAGTTTAGAACAAATGTACATTAGCCCCCAAGTGTCAAGGATAATGCTTGCATTGTGCTAGAGACTTGTATAGAGGGTAGTATTTGAGAGCAAATAGGCATTAGCCCCCAAGTATGAAGTGGATAACTTGTTATATGCTTTATACTTAGTGCATAATTATGTTGTTTTGTTGAATATACCTTCAATGTTGCAGGCTGAATTGAAAAGCAAAGATGCCCAAAACTCTGACTTGCAAGAAAATGTGAAGTCTCAACAAGCCGAAGCTGCAAAAGCCAAAGAGGAGCTGACACAGGCCCTGGCCGGAATGGAAAAATTGAAAGAATCCTTCAACCGAGATCATGCTGAATGGGAAACCGAAAAAGCCGGTTTGACCAAAAGAGCTGTAGATGCCGAGGAAGCCCTAAAACCGGTGGTTGAAGAACTAGCCGGTTTGAAGCGCCAAATCAACGCTATGACCTCTGCTATCTTTGGTAAGTGTCTGTTTATGTATGTTGCACCAGTCAATGAATCTTAGAACTAACCAAAATGTTGATAAAATCTTTGGCAGGAACTCGGATCACTCATCTTGGTGCAGATATGCGGATGAAGCTCAAAGCGGCATATACCTTGGTTGAGCAGCTATACTCTGGGTCTGAGCGAGCCATTAGTACAGTGGCTTATAACAAACCGGCGCCAACATTGATTAAGGAGACCCTTGAGAAGCTGGGCATGTTACCGGCGTGCATTGCCGAGTTGAAAAGAGCCGCTGCGAGAGTAGGAGCATTAACCGCCCTTGTTCGAGCCAAGGCCTGGATTCCAGACCTTGAAGTGGAGGATATCATTAAAGGATATCCAGGCGTTAAAGAAGATGGTTCAGACTTTGACAATGATGATCTTCGGCAGCTGACCAAACAGATGCGGCCACCGGCCAGCAAATTGGCTGAGGACACCGATTTGTCTCATTTTCAACCGTTTTATGATATAGAAGGGAGAAGACAGCCGGCCGAGATCCATGAAGTCAAAGAACTTGTGCCTCCGATTCGTAAGCACACTTATGCCCCTGATATTAACCCTTCTGATCTTATCCATGAGGAAGCAGTGTTCCAAGCTTTAACCGGAATCGATTGGTCAACGGCTGATTTCCAGCGGCTGGGGAGGGATGAAGAAGTACCTACACCAACTGATCCGCAACCGTCAAACCGTCGTGATGAAGAGTCCTGATCCGGTCGCCGGTTTACATGGCTACTGTGAAAAACAATGGCACTGTTTGAGCCGCTTTAAAGCTTCATGTAATAGGATAGCTAAAACTTTGTTTATCTGCCATGCCATTGAGCATGTTTCATAACCCTTTGTGACAATCTGTGCCGCCCTTTAGGATATATTTTATGCATAGTCTATGATGACTTGCCTTCCTGGGCACAAAAAACTTAAAAGTGTCTAGCGGTTTACCGCTAAACATGTCATAATATCCAAGAAGTATATAGTACTTGAGCTGAATAATCAAGTGTTTGTACAAAAAATAATGTACAGAACATACCTCATTGAGTGAGCAAACGTGCATATAGCAAAGGTGTTTAACACCAACCCGATACATTTTATAATTTCATCTTCATAATGCTGGTCTATCTATTAAACCGGACCGGTATAACTACCGGATTTTCTTCACAACACTGGTGATTTAGTCAAACCAGACCGGGTCAATGACCACCGGTTTATAATTGATCATGTGCCAACAACTGGTGGTTGGAAAGCAAGCCGGGTCAAGGACGCTAGTTTATCAAAAAATACTTATGATTGTCAACAAACAAAATTCAAATAGGAAAATATGCGAGGCTTTTTACGAGCTGCCAGGCTCCAAATCGAGGCTTTTCATGGGCTGCCAGGCCTCTGAGTTTAAACCATTTAACAAAGCCTTTTAATATGGGCCTCCAATTAACCAATCACCATTTTAACTATGAAAAGTTCAGGGTCTGTAAAGGATTGACTTGTCAAACGTTCGATGGGTCATGCCAGGATTACCTGGATAGGAGTGGCTTACTTGATGAAGGCAGGTTAACCCGGGGTTTTAGGTGAATACACCAGGCTTCCAAGCCGTGGCTTGATAGCCAGTTACAAGGGTCCTTTCAAACTCTTTGTTGCTTTGCAAAAAAAGAGCCCCCAAGTAACTTTGTGAGCGATGCTCAGCGTGTGCCTATGTTTGAGTTTGTACTGTGTACAATACTCTCTTTGGCTCCACAGATTTTTCCTTGTGCGGCTGAAATGTCTATCAAGAGGTGTAGCTGTGGTTCAAGCATCACCAAGCCCCCTAGTGATTTTCTTTATCTTTATGCAGCTGCTAAAGCCGGTTTAACAAAGGCTCCGCTTTGACCGTTAACTTGGAAAAGCACACACATGATATAAGAAAGAATAGATACCCCGCTTATAACGGAGGCTCCGGTTTATTATATGGTATATACACTGTCATAAATATGTACAGGTGAAGAGCTTATGGCTTCAAGTATAGTAAGGCCAAAGGAGAGCTATGTTCCATGGCCGCTTCGTCTCCTCCTCCGATTGACGTGAGTCTTCATGCTCTCGAACATCAATGAGGTAGTAGGATCCGTTGTGCAGATTTTTGCTGACTACAAAGGGTCCTTCCCAAGGGGGGGGGGATAACTTGTGCATATCAGTCTGATCCTGGATGAGCCAGAGCACCAAATCAGCTTCTTGAAAGGTTCTGGTTTTAACCCGGCGGCTGTGATAACGTCGAAGATCTTGTTGATAAATCGCCGAACGCGCTGCTGCAAGATCCCGCTCTTCATCCAACAGGTCCAGAGAATCCTGACGTGCCTTCTCATTATCAGCTTCAACATAAGCTGCCACATGGGGCGAATCGTGACGGATGTCACTAGGAAGAACCGCCTCTGCTCCATAAACCACGAAGAAAGGCGTGTAACCCGTAGACCTATTGGGTGTGGTGTTGATGCTCCATAACACAGAAGGTAGCTCCTCGACCCAACAACCCGGCGTCCGCTTTAAGGGCACCATAAGCCTTGGTTTGATACCCCGTAGAATTTCTTGATTCGCCCTTTCCGCTTGACCATTAGATTGGGGGTGAGCCACTGATGCTAGATCAAGCCGGATGTGCTCACGTTGACATAATTCTTCCATCTCTCCTTTTGACAAGTTAGTGCCATTATCTGTTATAATGCTATGTGGAAAGCCAAACCGGAATATCACTTTTTTGATGAATTGAACCGCCGTGGCTGCATCACACTTGCTGACTGGTTCTGCCTCTACCCATTTAGTGAATTTATCAACTGCTACTAACAGATGGGTCTTCTTGTCCTTGGAGCACTTGAAGGTCCCAACCATATCCAGCCCCCAAGTGGCAAACGGCCACGTAATTGGAATCATCCGCAACTCTTGAGCCGGAACGTGCGCACGGCGGGCAAACTTTTGACATCCATCACATCTTTTGACTAAATCCTCCGCATCAGCTTGCGCCGTCAACCAGTAAAAACCGTGGCGAAAAGCTTTAGCAACCAACGACTTTGAACTGGCATGGTGACCGCAATCCCCTTCATGAATTTCTCGCAAAATCTCACAACCTTCTTGAGGAGAAACGCATCGTTGAATTGCTCCTGAAACACTGTAACGATGTAACTCCCCATTGAGTATGGTCATGGACTTGGAACGCCAGATTATCTGTCGAGCCAACGTTTCCTCAGCTGGTAACTCGCCCTGGTTCATGTAATCCAGATATGGGATCGTCCAATCCGGTATGGCATGCAGAGCTGCCACCAACTGAGCCTCCGGATTAGGAATAGCCAAATCTTCTTCGGTTGGTATTTTGACTGACGGATTGTGCAATACATCAAGAAAGACATTGGGCGGAACCGGTTTACGTTGGGAACCAAGACGACTAAAAGCGTCCGCCGCTTCATTCTTCCGCCGATCTATATGGTCCACCTGATAACCTTTAAAGTGACCAGCCACTGCGTCCACCTCTCGTCGATATGCAGCCATGAGTGGGTCCTTAGAATCCCAAGTGCTAGACACTTGCTGAGCCACTAGATCTGAATCGCCGAAGCACTTAACCCGGCTCAAATTCATCTCTTTAGCCATCCGAAGACCGTGGAGTAAAGCCTCATATTCAGCTGCATTGTTAGTACAAGGGAACATTAAACGGAGGACATAACAAAACTTATCACCTCGTGGGGAAGTTAATACAACTCCAACCCCCGAACCCTCTAGCTGTCTGGACCCATCAAAATGAATAGTCCAATATGTATTATCTGGTTTCTCCTCAGGTGCCTCTAACTCCGTCCAATCGTTGATGAAATCTACGAGTGCCTGGGACTTGATCGTCGTGCGGGGTATATATTTGAGCCCGTGGGGTCCAAGCTCAATGGCCCACTTGGCAATCCGGCCGCTTGCCTCTCTGTTTTGAATGATGTCGCCTAGAGGAGCTGAACTGACTACTGTGATTGTAGTGACCCGACCCGAATGGATCAAGTGCTCTATGCTCAGGTGTCATCCCTGGATCAGTAATGCTGACACCACACAGTACATCGAAGGATTTATAGCAGAGTGGCGATCACACACTTATTACATCGTTGTCTCAAAGAGAACTTATTACAATAAATATGGCTTAAGGCCATCTAGGGTCGACAACAGCGGAAGACTTGGAAGATAGATGGGTCCATCAACTCCAACGGCATCACTGAGTATAGAACCACGACCTAAAAGCACCTTACTCGTCGTCTGAAAAGTCTGCAACATGAAAGTTGCAGCCCGAAAACGGGTCAGCACATGGAATATGCTGGCAATGTAACACATAGAGAGTAATGGAATGAAACAGCTATACTATATGCATATATGGCTGGTGGAAAGCTCTATGGTTACAGTTTTGCGTAAAGCCAATTTTTCCCTACTGCAAAGGAATAAATTTATTTAACTATCATGGTGGTTGTGAAACATTGAGAATGGTTGACAGCATTCTCAATCCCAATTAAGTGAACAATTAAAACCCAACAACATTAATTAGAAGTAACATGATGAGATTCACAAAGATATTCAAGTACTAGATACTCAAGTTGTCCATAACCGGGGACACGGCTAATCATGATTAGTTTGTACACTCTGCAGAGGTTTGCGCACTTTTCCCCACAAGACTCGATCGCCTCCGTTTGGTTTCTCGCACTACAAGGTGTTTGAGAAACGGATGACCGAGACATAGTCTTTCAGAAGCGCTAGCACCTTACGATCGGGTAGACCGGTACACCTACATCCCCTACATCTGCTAGTCTACCACTATAAGAGTTCGCACAACTTAGTCAACTATGCCAGAGCCCATAATGGCTTGTGGCTGCACACGGAAGTTTCTAGCATGAAAGATCTTATGATCCCTTTGAGCCTGGGTGGCGGTCCGAAAAAAAATAGGCAAGTCCTGATAGACATCAGGTGCCTCAATCCACCCAGATGTGTGTTTAAGTAGCCACCTTAGATAAACCATTAAAATTATCAACTCACATCTGTCATGGATATCACTCACCCAATCCACGTCTACTAGCATAGCATGGCATAATAAGCAAATGTAGAAGTAACTCCCAAAGGTTTCATAATAATACAGGTAATAGGTACTACCTCATCTACTTCCCATCCCACAAATTAATTAGATCCTAATCATGCAATGTGAGAGGATTGATCTAATGCAATAAAACATGGGTTGTAGAAAAGGTATGATCAAAGTGTTACTTGCCTTGCTGATGATCCGCGAGTCCTAGGGTTTCGAAGTAACAAGCGGCACAATCCGGGTAATCTATCGCAGACAAACAACAAGCATACAATAAGTACTCATCTAATGCACAGGTAAAACTCGAACGAGAGAACGAACCAGAAAGTTCAATTTAAGAACTCCGGTTGCAAAGAAAGAACGAACCGAACAAAGAAACGGAAAACAAACGGCGGAAGAAAACAACTCGGTTCTAGCAAGTTGAAACTAGGTCAAATTTTACCGTAGCAAAACTTGTTTAAGTTGATTAGACGGAACGGCGGTTTCGAAACGAAACTCCAGGCGCTTGAATCACCTGATTCCGATAAACGAGCGAGAAGATAAACTAGAATGAAGATCGGATCTGAGATCGCGATCGCGGAATAAATCTGACGAAAAGAAAAAGAAGAACGGTTAAACGAACGGACGTTCGTTAAACTAGAAGAATCCGGTGATCACGTTCGTTAGGACGAATGGTCCAGCGAACGGTCTGAAAGAAGAACGAAAACCGATCTAGGGTTTCGGAAGAAAACCGAAACAAAAATCGATCTAGAAAACCGGAATGGTTTAGAGAAGAACCGGAAAGAAAACGAATTGGAAGAGAAGAAAAGAATCGGAATGATTAGAAGAAAACGATCCGAGGAAAAGAGACGCGGGGCAACCTCCGGCGGCATGGCGTAGGGCGGCGGCGTGGGCAAGGGGCGGTGGCGGCGACGTGGGCAAGGGGCGGCGGCGCGGGTGTGGGGCGCGGCTTGGGGCTTGGGGTTTGATTTGATGGGTTTAGAGGGGGGGTGTTGGGGTATTTATATTGGGGAGGGGAGGGGGTTTTTCTTGGGGTAGGGGACAAGAAATAGAGTAGGAATAGGAAAGAAAAAGAGGAAACGGAGTAGGACTAAAGTCCTACTAGGACTCCAAAAGGGCGGCGGCGGCGGCCTCCTGGCGCCTGGCGCACGCGGCGCGGGCGATGGCCTGGCCGGCCGGCTGCTGGCTGGGCTTGGCCCAGGGCGCTGCAAGAGTTCCTTTTTTTAAACGGTTACGCGCGCAGAAAAACAAAAGAAAAGAAAATCTAAACGGGCTCCAAAAATTCTAAAGTAAATTTTCCCCGACTCCTAAAAATGAGCCGAACAAAATGAACTTTACTCCGGACCTAAAATGCAATTTTCGAAAACGCACATTTTTCCCTATCCAAATAAAACGCAAACAAAACTCCGGCAAAACCAAAATTGATCTATTTATTAAATCTTCATTTTTTCCTAAATTTGGGAAAGTCATATTATTCCCTCTCTTATATTTTTGATATCGGAAAAATTATTGAAGATGAAATAAATAAATCAAATGATCCTCTTTTCAAAATTTGAGAAAACTCTCAAATATGAAAATAACGAAATCTCCAACTCTCTCCGAAGGTCCTTGAGTTGCGTGAAATTTCTAGGATCGGGCAAAATGCAAGAAAATATGATATGCATGATGATCTAGTGTATAACATTCCAAATTGCAAATTTGGGATGTTACAAACCTACCCCCCTTAAGATGAATCTCGCCCTCGAGATTCGGGTTGGCTAGAAAATAGGTGAGGGTGGTCTTTGAGCAAATCTTCTTCTCTTTCCCAGGTGGCTTCATCCTCTGAGTGGTGGTCCCACTGAACTTTGCAAAACTTGATAACCTTGTTGCGGGTAACTCTGCTGGCATAATCGAGAATCTTGACTGGTTTCTCCTCATACGTTAAGTCGTCCTTCAACTGAATCGCTTCGAGTGGTACGGTATCTCTTAGCGGTACCTCCGCCATCTCGGCGTGACATTTCTTCAGCTGGGAAACATGGAATACATCATGAACTCCTGACAGTCCCTCTGGTAATTCCAATTTATAAGTGACTTCTCCCATGCGTTGCAAAATCTTATATGGTCCAACGAAGCGCGGTGCTAATTTTCCCTTAACTCCAAAGCGCTTAACTCCTCGAAGTGGGGATACTCGAAGGTAAACTCTGTCTCCGGTTTCGTAAACTGTCTCCTTGCATTTAGAATCTGCGTAGCTCTTCTGCCTGGACTGGGCTACCTTGAGCCTATCGCGAATCAACTTAACTTTCCATTCAGACTCCTTAATCAAATCTGGTCCAAAGAATTGACGGTCTCCAACTTCGTCCCATGACAACGGTGTCCTGCACCTCCTTCCGTATAAAGCTTCGAAAGGTGCCATCTTCAAGCTGGTTTGGTAGCTGTTGTTATAAGAAAACTCCGCATACGGCAAGTTATCGTCCGAACTAGATCCATAATCTAGTGCACAAGCTCTCAGCATATCTTCCAAAATCTGATTGACTCTCTCGGTCTGTCCATCTGTCTGCGGATGAAAAGCTGTGCTGAACTCTAGTCTGGTTCCTAAAGTTTCATGCAACTGATTCCAAAACTTTGAGGTAAACTGGGTTCCTCTATCTGATACAATACTCCTCGGAACTCCATGCAAACAAATGATCCTAGTCATGTACATCTTCGCCAACTTAGCACTGGTGTAAGTGGTCTTAACTGGAATAAAATGTGCTACCTTCATCAAACGATCAACTACTACCCATATCGAATCGTAGCCTGCCTTTGTCCTGGGTAGTCCTGTGATAAAATCCATGCCTATCTTATCCCACTTCCATTCGGGTATCGGCAATGGTTGTAACAATCCTGCTGGCTTCTGATGCTCTGCCTTTACTCTCTGACATACGTCACAAACTGCTACATATGCTGCAATATCCTTCTTCATTCCGGTCCACCAGAATGTTTCCTTTAAATCCAAATACATCTTGGTATTCCCTGGGTGAATCAAATACGGTGAATCATGTGCCTCTTGCAAAATCAACTTCCTGATCTCTGGGTCATTTGGCACATAAACACGGTCTTCAAACCATAGGGTGTCGTGCTCATCCTCACGAAATCCCTTTGCTTTTCCTTCGCTCAATTTCTCTTTTATAGCAGCAATCTCCTTGTCAGATTTCTGAGCTTCTCTGATTTTATTCATCAATGTTGACTGAATCTCCAATGCCGCTACATAGCCTCTCGGAACTATTTCCAAACATAGCTCACGAAGGTTTTCTGCTAACTCCTTTGGGTTTTTTCCCGTCATTAGGGTATTGACATGGCTCTTACGGCTCAATGCGTCAGCTAGTACATTAGCTTTTCTGGGATGGTAATGCAATCTCATGTCATAATCCTTGATGAGCTCCAACCATCTCCTCTGTCTGAGGTTCAACTCCTTCTGCGTGAAAATGTACTTCAAACTCTTGTGATCCGTGTACACCTCACAATGATTTCCAATGAGGAAATGTCTCCACGTCTTCAATGCATGCACTACGGCTGCTAACTCCAAATCATGCGTGGCATAATTCAACTCATGAGGCTTCAGTTGCCGTGAAGCATACGAAACAACTCTTCCTTCCTGCATAAGCACTGCTCCAAGTCCTCGACGTGAAGCGTCGCAATACACCTCATAATCCTTGGTCTAACCTGGCAAAATCAATACTGGTGAGGTGACCAAACATTTCTTCAACTCCTGGAAACTAGCCTCACACTCCTCAGTCCATTTGAACTTAGTATCCTTCTTCAACAATTCAGTCATAGGCTTCGCAATCTTTGAGAAATTCTCAATGAATCTCCGGTAGTATCCTGCGAGTCCAAGAAAACTCCGGATCTCTCCAACCGTTGTTGGTGCTTACCATTCGGTTACGGTCTCAACCTTTGTGGGGTCAACTGCTATACCTTCCCCAGATATAACGTGTCCGAGGAATCCAACTTCCTTTAACCAAAACTCGCATTTGCTAAATTTGGCGTATAACTGATGTTCCCTTAGTTTCTCCAAAACCAATCGCAAATGTTCCTTATGCTCCTCTTCATTCTTTGAATAAACTAGGATGTCATCAATGAACACCACGACGAACCTATCCAAAAACTCCATAAACACTTTGTTCATCAGGTTCATGAAATAGGCAGGTGCGTTAGTCAATCCAAATGACATAACGGTATACTCATACAGTCCATATCTCGTGGTGAATGCTGTCTTAGGTATGTCCTGCTCTCGAATCTTCAACTGATGGTATCCTGATCGCAAATCAATCTTGGAAAACACCTTAGCTCCTTGCAATCGATCAAACAGATCGTTGATCATTGGTAGTGGGTACTTATTCTTGATGGTTACTTCATTCAATCCCCGATAATCAACAACTATCCTTAATGATCCATCCTTCTTTTCCACTAGAAGTACGGGTGATCCCCACGGTGAAGAACTTGGGCGAATGTAACCTTTATCCAATAACTCCTTAATCTGATTCTTAATTTCCACCAAATCCTTTGCTGGCATCCTATATGGTCTCTTTGATATTGGCCCAGTGCCTGGCAATAACTTAATCAAAAACTCAATGTCTCTATCCGGTGGCATGCCTGGCAATTCCTCAGGAAATACATCAGGAAAATCCTTTACCACTGGTACTTCCTCCTGCACAACTCCTGATAAGGAATTTCTTGTGCCCTGTTTGGCACATGCCGGGATACATACTTGATCCTTCTTCCTTCTGGTGTGGTAAGCAAAATTGTCTTACTAGTGCAATCAATGTTTCCTCCATACATCGACAGCCAATCCATACCAAGAATCACATCCAGACCTTGGGATTCCAGAATAATTAAATCCGTTGGGAAAACATGCCTTCCTATACTTAATGGCACTTGAAAACATCCTTGTCTGGCCATGTACTCTGCTCCTGGTGAGCTTACTAGCATAGGTGTTTTAAGAATCCTAGTGGGCAAGCTATACTTTTCCACAAATCCCCTTGATATGTATGAATGCGATGCACCAGTATCAAAAAGAACGAGTGCAGTAAATGACTTAACCAAAAACTTACCTATTACTACATCGGGTTGATCTTCAACCTCCTCCACATTAATGTGGTGCACCTGTCCCCTATTGAAAGGGTTCGGTTTCTTCCCAGAGCTTCCATTGCCATTTACATTCTAGCCTTCAAGACATTCATTTGCATAATGCCCTGGCTTCGAACACTTATAGCAAGTGACGTGGCTCGGGTCCTTCTTGGCTGGGGTGGATGGGGTGGTCCGGTTCTGGCCGTTGCTTCCTCCATTCCCATTACCATTCTTGTGGCCATTATGGTTGTGCGAGCTACCTCCTCCATGGGTATGCTGAAACTAAAATCCCGATTTAGGGGCGAAACGTGGCTTCTGCTGGGCTCCAGAGTTATACTTCCCCTATCTATACTTCCTCTTACGGTTTTCAATCTGCTGTTGCTTCCCTTCAATCATGATGGCACGATCTACCAACTCCTGATAATTGTTAAAACTTGCTACCATCAACTGCATGCTTAGTTCATCATTCAATCCTTCCAGAAACTTCTCCTGCTTAGCTGCATCCGTAGCAACATCATCTGGGGCATAACATGCTAACTTGCTGAAGTCGTCAACGTACTGGCCAACTGTCCTTCCTCCTTGGCGTAAGTTGCGAAACTCACGCTTCTTTATGGCCATAGCTCCTGCTGAAACATGGGCAGTGCGGAAAGCTTGCTGAAACTGATTCCATGTGACAGTGTCAACTGGGTAACTGGCTGTGAAATTCTCCCACCATGCTGCCGCGGGTCCGTCAAGCTGGTGTGCGGCAAACTTCCCTTTCTCACCATCTGTGCATCCTGCAGTGGTCAACTCCCTTCCTATCTTGCGGAGCCAATCGTCTGCTACTATTGGCTCGGTGCTACTGGAAAACACCGGCGGATTCAGCCTAAGGAAACGGGCTAAGTGGTCAACAGGTGGTGGTGGTGGTGGGTTGTTGTTGTTGTTCTGTTGGTTCTGGACTAACATCTGCATCAATTGATTCTGCTGTTGGATCAACTGAGTGAGCTCCGGTGGAAATCCATTGTCACGTCTCGGAGGCATTTGAGGGTTTAGAAAAGACGAGAATTGAGAATAGAGTGAGGTCTAAAGGGAAAACACTACCCCAATGCACATGAGCAAATGCACACAAAATCACTTCAATCAATCAAACAAGGGCTTACAAACGGTCTAAAACTATCGCAAAAGTGCTCGACTATAATGTTTACAGGGGGGAATGCTACTACTATCTGGTGGTCATCTAGAAATTTGAACCGGTGGAGGACTCCATGATATCTACTCTAGCTTCGTCTTCAAAGTCGGGTTCACTTGGATCCGAATCGGTGTCGTCGATGATGATGTAGTTGTCCGGACATGCGACGTACTCATCTTCCTCTTTGGATGCTAACTTCCTCTTGAGTTCTTCAATCTCCTGCTTAAGATCGCCATTGTGTCTCGCTAGAGCTACGATCTCGTCCATGTAGTCCTTGCGTGTAGACTTCAGTTCTCCTTCTAGCTCGATGATCCTTGCCTTTGCATTCTTCAATTCTATCATATCTTTGCACATCTGGTTCTCGTGGCGTCGAATGTGCTGGTTTAACTCCCATTGGATCTATCCTTCTTGGTGCTGACTAACTCCCATTGTTCATCTCGGCGTCCGCAAATCTGGTAGATGGTGTCCTTGAGGTCTTCTTGGTAAACTTCTCCAATGCGTTCTATGGTGATATGAGCTGCCATGCTCCTTCCCAGACTCCAGGTTGGTGCATTGAAAACACTACCTATAGGCTTGGTGATTGGTGCGAATGTTCTTCCTGGAACATGAGCTTGAATCTTCCAGCGCTCCTCTTCAGGCAGAGTGGCGTTGAAGGTTCCTGTGAAGCTTGGTAATCCAATGTTCAGGTACTTGGTGACTTCCTTCAGGTGAAATCCAAATGGTGTGCCTTCATCCGGTTGGGCGTACTTAATCTTCACGTGCGTCATCCTAAAAGAGTAGAAAAGATGAGGAGTTAGAAAATGAGAAGAGAATGGTGATCTATGGCTTTAACTTAGTGGTCGTGTCCTACAGTCAGCGTGTGCTCTGATACCATTCTCTGTAGCGACCCGACCCGAATGGATCAAGTGCTCTGTGCTCAGGTGTCATCCCTGGATCAGTAATGCTGACACCACACAGTACATCGAAGGATTTATAGCAGAGTGGCAATCACACACTTATTACATCGTTGTCTCAAAGAGAACTTATTACAATAAATATGGCTTAAGGCCATCTAGGGTCGATAACAGCGGAAGACTTGGAAGATAGATGGGTCCATCAACTCCAACAGCATCACTGAGTATAGAACCACGACCTAAAAGCACCTTACTCGTTGTCTGAAAAGTATGCAACATGAAAGTTGCAGCCCGAAAACGGGTCAGCACATGGAATATGCTGGCAATGTAACACATAGAGAGTAATGGAATGAAACAGCTATACTATATGCATATATGGCTAGTGGAAAGCTCTATGGTTACAGTTTTGCGTAAAGCCAATTTTTCCCTACTGCAAAGGAGTAAATTTATTTAACTATCATGGTGGTTGTGAAACATTGAGAATGGTTGACAGCATTCTCAATCCCAATTAAGTGAACAATTAAAACCCAACAACATTAATTAGAAGTAACATGATGAGATTCACAAAGATATTCAAGTACTAGATACTCAAGTTGTCCATAACCGGGGACACGGCTAATCATGATTAGTTTGTACACTCTGCAGAGGTTTGCGCACTTTTCCCCACAAGACTCGATCGCCTCCGTTTGGTTTCTCGCACTACAAGGTGTTTGAGAAACGGATGACCGAGACATAGTCTTTCAGAAGCGCTAGCACCTTACGATCGGGTAGACCGGTACACCTACATCCCCTACATCTGCTAGTCTACCACTATAAGAGTTCGCACAACTTAGTCAACTATGCCAGAGCCCATAATGGCTTGTGGCTGCACACGGAAGTTTCTAGCATGAAAGATCTTATGATCCCTTTGAGCCTGGGTGGCGGTCC